>NW_028230446.1:17455930-17755930 GCF_043228905.1 Azolla caroliniana | reverse complement strand
CGTTAGAAAAAATGTGGACCAACAATTTGAATTTGAATTTCTACAATATTCGACATTGTTCCTTCAAGGCATATCAAGGTCATAGCTAGTTTTCATTGCCAAACGAGTTGAACTTTGCATATCATAGAACATGTTTATCATCTGTACAATTGAATTAACTTGGCCAAAAAAATGAAACCCCCTCCTCCCTCAAATATTGGTCTTTTCTTTTAAACCATGGTTTGATAAGAACTCAGGATCCTTTTAAGGCATGAATGCAATAGAGGTATAAGGCCGATCAAAGCCATTTGAATTTGCTCTGAACTATTGGCCTGAAAAGTGATTTTCCCACCTCTATTATTCAAATTAGCATGTACTCCTAACAAGGTTGAGCCTAACTTGAATTGAGCTTGCAAGTTTCCACCAATGGCAACATCACCATGCCAATTCATCAAAGAAAGACCAAGAGTAGAAACCGTTTGCTTGATCGGGTAATCTTTATCTTGAACCGAAATATTTAGACTCCCCCCATATACAGAGTCCCCACGACCCCTAATAGCTCCACCATTAGCAACTACCTTACATTGTTTCCCTATAAGTAGTCGATCTTCTAGCTTGATCCCGATAGAAATAGCATCACCCAGCTTTGTGACAGCGAGACCACACGATGTTCTATTTCGCTTGAAATTATCAAACTTAGTCTCGCCTCGTAATGTGTATGCTAAGCTCCTCCCAATTGCCTGGATATCTATACCTGTTAGGGTAACTTTACCCTCCCCATTCTTAAAGGATGCATTAGATTCCAATTGCATTGTGCACTCCTTTTTGTCCTTGCTAATTTGGCCGGATAGAGAGGCGGGAATTTCATCGGAAATCATGAATGTGCTCTCGATGTTAAGCCCATCAAATCCACTGTCATGATCCCACCCATGTGTTTCCAATACAGGCCGAATAATCCATTGATTAGCCATGTCAATATAGCGATATCGATAAGTAGGATTATCGGAATCGAAAGATGGAGGCAATGGCATATCAGGCATTGGCATTGGCACTGCACCTGACTTATTTTCTTCCTCATCCACATATTCCGATGTTTCCTCGGGAAGAGAATGGACCAGTCTCCTCTTTTTTAAACCCTTCTTTCTTGCTCTCTCTTCTTTTAGTTGCTTCTTCATGAAAAGATTCTCTCTATACTCTAGCTCTTCATGGTAAATCTTCCTCTGTTCCTTGTCTAACAATGCAAGTTCAGCCTTGGTAAGATGCCTAAACGGTGGCAAATCATCATATTCTTCTTCTTCATCTTCATCTTCATCATCCAAATCAGTTTCTATCATTGAATCATCATCATCATCATCATTATCATCCAGAAGTGTAGGCTGTGCACGAGTGTGAAGCAACCGCGAAAGCAAGAGAGGGAGCGGGAGCACCCGCCGTGACCTCGCGCTGAAAGGCTTACTCAGACCATTATCACCCAAATTCAATAGAGAATTTGCTTCACCTAAGAGCTTTGATGCAAAACATAGAAGCAAAAGTTGCGGTTTCCACACATGACCATTGGGCAATACAAATTGGTCATCTCTATCCCTCCGGCAAGATGCATGATTGTCTACTAAAGAAACAGGATTCATAAGACGCATGTCTCCAGCCACCTGCCTAATAGTCTGCTGAACTGAGTGTGAACGATGCGCCACAAACATATCATAGCTTATAGGAAGACCATCAGCACCATCTGGGGTAGTTGAGGATGCATGTGTCAGCACAATCATAGCATTGAGCCATATTGTCGAACCTAATGTATCAGTAATGATTCTAAGCAGCGGGAGATCACCATAGTTTCGATTGGGCATATCAATCCGATCAAAATAGAGCACGATATCAGGTGGCGATTTCTTCATTAAGCGTTTCACGGATGACATAATATTCTCATTATATCGCTGATCTGCAAATGAAGGTAAGAGGCCAGGCGTATCGATAACTCTCAACTTTACACCATAGACAGTACCACTAACCACATGAACCTTCTTTGTAGCTGGTTTATATGCATCAGTCATAGATTTACTTTCATTGAATAAAGAGTTTATCGTGGCACTCTTCCCAACACCACTCTTACCGATAACCATTATTGTGCATTCGAAATCTAGATCATTTGGATCATCTGAATCATCTTCTATTGGTGCATTTAAAGATCTTTCAAGACTAAAAGACCCTGCTCTGCCACTGATTTGCCCCTTGTGTTCTTGCTTTCCTAAACCTAACCGATATAATACCTGCGACATTACTAAGTTGTTTCCAGATTGTCCTAATCTATGTGCCAATCGCAAGAACTTCTCGCGAATAACCTCTAGCTTCTTTTGAGCATCCAAATCAGCCTCTGAAAGATCAATATTGTTTGAATGGACAGTAGAATCATTTGTTTCACTTCTTGTGGTTGATAAAGGCATGGATTGTGGTCGAACAAGGACTCGAGAATGTCTTGCAACATCCAATGATAACATATCATTAATTGCCAGAGTTCTGGAAGAATTAGGACTTCTAAATGCATCCAAAAGAGAAGAGACAGAATCATAATAATCATTATTAGCAGATTCCTCATCATCACCGATTCCCATGGCTTCATCTTCCTCTAAGGAGAAGTTTATATCAAATTCACTATTATCTGAATGTAATAAATTTCCCTCATGTCTGTTTGTAGCTTCTAAAAGAAAATATTGGAGATCAGCATCAGTTGTTATATCAGTGTAACCTTCAACAGGATTAAGCTCAATCTCATCAGATAATCCTGATGTTTCAGCATCCTCAAATCTGTTAGTTAGCTGATTTGTATCATGCAATTGCTTCTCAGGATAGGAATCATCACAATAAGACTCAACCAAATACTCATTTTCATGAAGAGATCCGGCCATATTCATACTAGCATTTTCATCTTCAGTTCCATCATGGATCACATCCAAGGTATCAGGTTTCTTTGAGTCGGATCCTTCTTCGGAGTTCATATTCTTTTCTTCTTCATTCTTCAATGCCAATATTGGCTCATCTTGCTCATCAGAGTCATCCTCGGCACCTTTAACAGGCAAACCCAGAGCGGAATAGGAGACAATCGAGTCTGTATTTTCTAGCTTATCCAAATTTATGACTGTTTTTCCATTGATTGTATCTCCCTCGCTTCCAAATGCCTCGGCATCATACAATGCATTTGTATAATCATCATCTTCATCTTCAACTGTAGGCTTAGCTACAGGTATAGTGGTTCTGGTATAGTTTTCATACTTATTTCTCTTAATCCTTTCCCTCACGACAGGTACTAATGCATCAAGAATCTCGAGAAGTATGTCATCATCGAGTGATAAACCTTTAGCTATTGCGATATCCATCACCACATGTCGAAACTCTTCTTCAGTTCCATTTTCAAGTATTGAAACATCGACCGAAGCAACTCCAGTATTCAGCTCATTGAGCTTCCTCAAAGCACTCTGTTGAGCATTAATGGAAGCTTCTGAGAAAGGAAATGGTCCTGAAAAGGATCCAACAGGGCTATCCATTTCTGGAGAGGAAGCAAGATATGAGACACTATCATAACCTTTGCTACTAGCAAAACTTCGCGTATCTTCGTTTTCTTCGTCGACGCTGTCTTTATATTCGTCTTCTTCGTCTTCGTCTTTTCCTTCTTTAACTTCATCTTCTTCTTCGTCAATATCATCTGAAGAAATGTGAGCCCGAATGGCAGGAAAACTCGAATTGAGAGAGGTTGTATTGTTGCTTCCAAGTATAGTCTCTTCATCTACAAAACCTCTTTCAGATGCCACTTCTTTATCATCATTTGTTCTTGATTCTTCTACTACTTCTTCATGATGTTTCTCTACTTCATCTATCAACAAAACACCTTCCATGGAATGCTCAGAGAGCGAATTTTCTTCCTGTTGGGGAAGAAGAAGGGGAGAAGTATGGTCCAAGTCCATGAGGTTGTGTGTTTAGACCCTTTTCTTTCACAGATTTAACTTGGACAGAGGAAGAGAACAGGGCTCACCAGATTATGATTATGGGTGTATCTATTTAATGGAAGACTCGATTCTCAGCCAATGGGTTTTTCCAGAGGAGTTAAGGTTATCTGAGATTTCCACTGTCAAGGAGAAGACATGAGGAAAGCCCAGATGAAGACCATGATTCAGGTTCTGTGCAGAAGCAGAGTACCACATGTCCCCTCAAAGGTTTGGCCACGTGTCTTATCCTCTCCTTGTGACCAGTCCAGTCCCGTCCGGTCGGTCTCTCTTGACCGAATGCTGGCCATGACTTTTTGTTCCCAAGAAGAACGATGACTTTCCATGTCCATCTGTCCGCTTCGTTATCGATGAGTTTCGTAGAGTAAACGATGACTTTTCCCTAGAGGAATGATCATGACTTTCCATGCCCGTCTCTCCGCTTGTTTATCGATGAGTTTCGTAGAGTAAACGATGACTTTTCCCTAGAGGAATGATCATGACTTTCCATGCCCGTCTCTCCGCTTGTTTATCGATGATTTCGTAGAGTAACGATGATTTTCTCACCAAGTGTTGTATCTCTCTTATGCGACTTTTTTTGTTGCCAGAGGAACAATGACTTCCTAGGTTTCGTCTCCCTGCTGGATTATCGATGATTTTGTAGAATAACGATGGCTTTCTCTCCAACTGTTGTATCGATCTCATGTAACTTTTTGTTCCCAGAGGAACGATGACTTTCCATGTGTTCGTCTCTCCACTTGGTTATATCCATGATTTCGTGGAGTAATAGTGACTTTCTTACGGACTATTGTAGTTGCTCTCATACAATCACCCTATTGCATCATCCACGCATGCCTTGTAGGCAAAATGATTGGAGACTGTCATAGATCCACAATATCATTGATTGCTTAATGCCCATAGGAGCGATGACTTTGCATGTTTGCCTCTTTGTTTGAGTATAATGACGATTGTCTAGAGCAACAATGTTACGGGCATGACCATATAATATCCCGTGGTGAGAATTTACCGTAGTATTCTATACACGTGGATAAGTGTGAGGGTTAAACGAGAGTGTAAAGAAGGGGAGGATTACTTTTAAATCCTCAGGATTGAGATAACCCATTAGGCCAAGTGTGAACTTGCCTGGGGGCCTTGGGTATCGCTATAAATAAGAGGCCTAGCTACCCTCATTTGATCATCTGGTTGACTACGTCGAGACTCTGTCTTGTGATGGGTCAACTCTTGTAGCGAGCACGCCAACACCAGGTACGACTCGACGCCACGGTGGTGGTATGGGACGCCGATCGAGGCTCGAGTCCATCTCGATCCCTTCGCTCGAGGGTGGTGGGGTGGATCGGCACCCTTCTTTCTCTCTCTCCTTTCTATCTATTTATCTTTATTCTATCCTTATCTAATGCTTACATTAGTCTATGTCTCTAACAAACAATGATATTTTTTATTTTTAGAAAACATATCCTTCCATTAGTTCTAAAAAGCATATCAGCTACAAAATACAAAATGATGGAAAGGAAGTGATTATCCTTCCCCAACTCGTCTTTAAGACAATGGCTAGCCATGAATCCTTCGTTTGATAGACTTGATTGAGCACTTCCTCAATAGTTGAAACATACCACAAATTTCCATATGCTCAAAGCAAATCAATGTTCCTCATCATGTTCATATTCAACATTTCCAAATACCACCTTTGGATATTTTTAGGGCAACAATGATATTTTTACTACTTGGGTATTGATGATTACCCTAGAATATCCAAGTCATGTGGATTCAATGACAAGAGAGAGAACCTAGATGGATGTTACTTAGTTGGTAAGGTTGCCCAATGGAGACCATGTGGTTATGGGTTCAACCCCTACATTCCACGATGGCATCTAGAGAATTAAGAGATATGATGTATGAAGTATCTAATAGAGAGGTGAGGAAAATTGGGTTTTGAACCGAAGATGTAGTGCTTATAGTGTTAACAATTTACCGCTAGGGTAAGCTAATTACGATAAGAGAGATAGTCATGGAAGTTACACATGAAGGTCTTATACCACTAGGTAAGAACCAAGATAGGCATGTTTCGTGACAATGGCCACATTTTCATGAACAAAGAAGATATTGCATGAGGTTCACTTGATGCTTGAGGTCAAGGGAGTATATGTGCCTTTAAATGTTTATGAGAGAGTTAAAGGGACAACTTATCGCATCTAAATATTAAAGTTATACTTTGATTCGTCAAAACTCGCTTTGCAAATTTACTTTCTACAAACAAGCATAAAAACGACAGCATTGCCTTCCCTAAGTAGTCTTGTTGATGTTTGACGTATTAAAAATACCAAAATGCAATGTCATGTTCTACTAATAGGGTAATGGAGAAAAAAGGCTTGATACACATAATCGCCTATTTTCAATCATGCTTGAAGGTCCAAACATGTGATTGGTCTCCTCCTCCTGGTGTTTGTGAAAAAACTTACGTGGGAAATTGTTTTGTTGAGTTTCATGGTTGTAGCCAAAGGTATCCCTTTACCAAAAATATAATCAAAGATTAGAATTTAGGCCAACAAAACCTTACCTGAAATATAAGGAACACACATTGGCGACTTCATGAGATTCAAGAGTCACCTTTCGAGTTATGTTTTTCAATAACCCTTTAGCCCATGTTGAATCACATAGAGCATTCTTCAAAGACCTATCTATCAACAATAACATTTATCCAACCCAAGTATGGAAAACAGTATCTACGGTTACATTATGGACCTTATGGAAGTATCGATGTAAAAGACGATATGATTCCATAGTACCCCTTCTCTCAGATATATTGCTAGAATTATGGGACAACTTACTGGCAGCAGTGCGTGGGCAGTATGACAATATGTCGGGCCCTTCGGAGGTTGTTCTTAAGAAAAGGAAAAAATTACTACAATTATGGAGGAAGTTGCCTCTATTCACGATCTCCTCTCAAGGACCAATCTGGAAGTATCATCATCCTTGGCCCTTCCCCTGATTATCCTTTTTGTATATAATACTCTCTAAGTTGTACAGTTTGTAGCCTTATGGCGTTTTTTCTTAATACTAATGAAGGAAATCTTTTTGGAAAAAAAAAAACAATAACTTTTATCCATAAACTCAAAAGGGCATTCTTTGACTCGAGTTTCCAAATGTAAATTTTGGAAAATCCATTTAGTTCTTTAGGCTTTTTCTCAATCATTTACAAAAAGCCCCTTTGTCTATATGACAAGAAGGTTGCTTCTCAACATGCCTCTCCGGATAAGTCTAAGGGAAGTTGTTGCCAAATTCTACTTTACCTTTCCCCTCCTCGTGCATCAACTTGACAATCGTACTAAGACATTACCACGTCATACGCCGAGCCTGCTTTCAACTCGTAGCGTGGCCACAAGTAACAACCACACTGCCATCTCTTCGGTCATTTGTCGGGTACAGTTGTCCTCGTGCATCAACTTGACAATCGTACTAAGACATTCCCACGGCATATGCCGAGCCCGCTTTCAACTCGTAGCGTGACCACAAGTAACAACCACAATGCCATCTCTTCGGTCATTCGTCGGGTACAGTTGTTGATCCGTATGCTAAGACAGATTTCCAGAGGCTTCGTTGCCAGAGTCCCGTAAACTTTCTATCTGGTTGCCTCTAACTAAAGATAAGAGCATCAACCGACTCCATCTTCGAATTCTAATCTCGCGATAGGGTGCAACGACCACGTGGGTCAATCAGAAGTGAGGGGCAATTTGGCAATTTTGGAAAACTGGGAAGGCTTTTCTTCTTCTTCTTCTTCTTCTTCTTCTTCGTCGTCGTCTTGCAGAAAAGGGACTGTCTTGCATGTACTCGTGTTTGCATGGTGTTCTCTGACAGCATCTCTGTCTGTCTGTCTGTCTCTCTCTCTCTCTGATATAAATATGCTTTGTACAGAATTCCTTCATATCTTTCCATTCTTATACGGAAAAGAAAAGAAAAGAAAAGAAGGAAAGAAGGCTCGGATATCATAATCATAGCAAAGAAGAAGAGGCCATGGCTCCGTTTCATTCTTTATCTCTGCAGTACTCTTCATCTACACTAGCCTCGGCCTGTAACAACACACCGACAGTAACCTCAGCTTCAGCCTCAGCTAATAATAAGAACAAATCTCGGATGACTGTGAGTCTGGCTGTATTTGATCATCACGGGCTAGGATTTATAAGAACGAAGACACAATGCTCCTGCTGTAACAAAAGAAATTCAGTAATACATAATACTTCCAATGGAAGCCGTCTCCATTGCTCTATGCAGGTCATCCTTCTCTCTCTCATCGCTTTCTTTCTTTCCTTCTTTCTTTCTTTCTTTCTACGTCATCCCACTTTACTTCTTTCCTTCTATGTTCTGTCTTAATTTCTTCATTCATTGTACATGTTAAAATTTTGAGATACATTTGGCCTCATCGGAGGTTCCTTCATATAGAAATTCAATCTTCTTGTAGTTTCGTGAATCTTATGAAAATGTTGTGTTTTGCATGATCTGCGATGGCGAGAATCTTTGTTTCTGCGGATTTAGGTTGAAAGACAAACTTATTTAGTTTTTAATGATTATTTTGGTCATTTCGGGCTGTCATAATTCGAATCATCATTGTTTAGTTATCAATCGAAGGCGACCAAAATTTTAATGTTTTTTATTTCTTCATATATAGGTCGTTAATCCTCTCATGAACAAGAGATACGAAACATTGTCGTATGTGCTGCCTCTCAGTGCTGAGCAAATTGTGAAGCAGGTTGATTACATCGTCTCCAAAGGATGGATCCCATGCCTTGAGTTTGACCAGGTTTGTTCAATAAAATGTTTTATGCTGGACATTATATCAAGTCTATCAAGAAGACATCATTCATTAACTCATGAATCTAAACCTTTGCTCATGAAAAAATTTCAACTTGAAATGAAATCCTGAATCTCGGAGAGCATGTATTTTGGTGTTCGGTAAGAATGGTCATCCATAGGTTTTCATAAGTGTAGTTGATATTAAAAAACAAGTTTCTATAAACTTCATGATGTTTTTGTTAAATCTTCTCCGTTGGAAATCATCCGGACATTCATATAGAAATGTTTAAAAGCGGGCAAACATTTTTGTACTTTGATTTGTGCATAAACATTTTTTGTGGGTCTTAGCCATCATCCTAGGTATCAACCTAGATATTTAGATTTCAAAATTCATCCTTATTACGTTTGATTTATGCCTAAGAATTCATCTTGACTGTTTTGTTATCAGAATGGATCCATATCACGAGAGAACTCCAAGGAATGCAATTATTATGATGGGCGATATTGGACGTTGTGGAAGTTGCCTATGTTCGGATGTGCAGATGCAATTGCAGTGTTGAGAGAAATTGAAGAATGTAAGAAGATGTACCCACATGCATACATTCGTCTCATGGCATTTGACAATGAGCGCCAAACGCAAGTTGTGGCAATTGTGGTGCACAAACCCTCTTTATAATTATCACGATTTAAAGTCTTTGGGTGGGTGTGAGAGCTTCATTCTCACTTTTTTATTTGTCTCATGACATACATAAAATCAATAAGCACACCAAACATGAGTAATAGCCATGGTGGTGCAAATGGCACCATTGCTAGATGGTCTTTTATTGCAATGTAGTCCCTAGTCTTTAGGAGGGTGTTGTGAACACCTTCATTCTTGTCTTTTTTTGGTAATTGTGGCCATTTTGTCTTAAAATTTTGTTAATCAAGATTATTATTTCTCATTTTTTTAGTGTTGCACAACTTATAGCCATATCTAACTCTATTCATTTTGAAAGGTATGACTTAAGCATCTTTTCAAAATGCGATATTCAAATAATGTGTGAAGTGTGAGCATCTTATCGTTCCCAAGCCATGATACATTGGTGATGGAAGAACCTATTAATGCATCATGAAATAAAAGAAACATTTATTTTGTGTCTCTTGAATTTTTTTCCTTACTTCCAATGCAATTCTATGAAGTTCACACGGTTTCTTTTATGATTTAGCACAATCAATCACCTTTCCATTCCATTATTATGATCTCAAAGGACTATAAGAAAGTGCTTTTTGGACATTGTGCCCCATACTTCATCCCCATGGAGAAACCACGAGGATTATCAAAGAGTCTAAAATATATCTTTCTTAAGAAGCACAAGTGTCATTGTCGGTTCCTTGGCTGTAGAAGTAGCCAGCCCCAAAGCAGCAAGCAGCTTACTCCAGTTGCCTCATCAAGATTGCCGTTGGCTCGGTTTAAAGTGAAAAGAAAAGTGTTGCTTTGCTTTGCTGGATTCGCAGATTATGGCCAGAGGTCTAGACGGAATGCCCCATATCTTTATTACCAAGGTATCCATGCTCCCTTTAACGTTTGCCCATCTCTCTTGGTCAAAGAGGAGAAGATGGTCAATGTGTTGATGATGGTGCTTAGCTCTAGACAAAGCCTCCACATAACTAAACAATATTAATATTCCTTTCCATAATTGATTTTTGTGAAGTATCGCACGAACATATCATCAACAGAAACAATAGCATACCCCAACCAAGTAGTTTTTGAATATTATAGCTATAGATGAAACCCTTACCCTTATAATTTGTACTAGTTGCTTGAGAAGCTGAAATAAGCGTGTGTGATACTTGATTGTCAAGTACTAGGACACTGATAATAAGATGTTCTAATGCTCATACTAATTCTTTGTTGAACATGCAGCACTCATCATTGTCGGTCCTTTAGCTTTGTTTCTACAATTCTCAATTTTGGGTTCCATGATTATTAGTGAGACTAGTCCAATATATACTTCAAATTCAAGTGTTGAGAAGGTTGGGTACAAAAAAATATATTTCTGTGTGCGGGAATCAAGCTATCAACAAATCCTAGATTTGTCTAAACATCTTAATTAATCCAATATATACTTCAAATTCATATATTGAACAGGCTGGGTACAAAAAAAATCAAGGTCTTATTTTTGTGTGAGGGAATCAAGTTATCAACAAATTGTTGATTTCTCTAACCATCTGAATTCACAAAGTTTCCTTAATCTATACTTACAAAATTGAATTCATGGTTGTGGTCTACCACTGACGTCCAAATACATTATGGACATGAAAACAGAGTGTATACACATTAAGAAATGTTACACTGATACATTATTCCAATTTAGCATTTATCAATCAATGAATGCCTAATTGTGTCATCCACAATGACCATCTAGCGGCTTCTAAATGGTTCCCACTCTTCTCAAATGCAGCAATCAAGCAATTGTATGTAATTTCATCTGGCACTAAGCCTAAACTCTGCATTTCTTTGAATGCATCCATGGCTTCATTCGGCATCTCTAAATTCCCATACGCATGAATTAATGTATTGAACGTGTAGTTACTTGGCTTAATACCTGCTGCATCCATGCCATTCCGAACCTCTTGTAGCTCTGTCAATAGTCCCTCTCTTCCATAAACATTAATCAAAATGTTGAATGTAGATAGATCGGGCGGGCAATCAGCTCTTCTCATTCTCTCCAGAATGTTCTCCATTTTACGGACTTGACCTGCCTTTCCATATGCATCTAGCATTGAGTTGTATGCCTCAACATGATCCTTAAACCCCGAGTTTTGCATTTCTACCAGAGCATGATCCATCTTATTGAATTCCTTATACTTACCATAAGCATCAATGATGGTGTTGTATGATATGGCATTCAACACATTTTGCTCCCTTGCAAGCTTGAACACATTCTCAGCTTTCTCCAATAAACCTGCTTTAGCAAAAATATCCATCATCAAGTTGCATGTGACACTACTCAATGGCATTTTGGCATGAACCATAGCTAGAAACACCTTGATGATCTCCTCTAAAGGCAATGCTCTTCCACAACAATGTATAACTCCGTTAAACATGGATGCTGACCACGTTAGCTTGCATTTTAGCATCCTTTTGTAGACATTGACAGCTTTTTTATGCATGTTTGCCCGTGAGTATGTTCTAAGCATAGTAAGGAAAAGGGCAGGGTCTAATATTAGACCCTCATGTCGCTCTACCATATCCGATATCTCAACAGCTTTTTCAACAAGACCCGCCTTGAGGTACATATTAATAGTAACAGTGTATGCTCCAGCATCGGTGGATTCACATAATGACGGAGAACTAGCCCTCATTTCATCAAAGAGAGCTCTACCCTTTTCCACGCCTTTTTCATCACCCATTCGGCCACAAATATCAATGATTGTACATGATGTCATCCAGCTTGGGAAAGTGCCAGATCTTCGCATCTCTTCATACACACAAATCCCATCCTCATACCGACCTGATGCTTTACACATGCAAATCAGACTATGGCACAGAGCCTCATCTAACTGTGATGCCATGTTACTCGCATCCTTAAAGATGATATTGTGATCATTTCCAATAACATCAGGATATAAGCTTGTAGGATGATCATTTCCACAGCTTTCATTTACTCTATATGTATATCTATTTAACAAACTCTGTGGTGAGTTTTCCTTTAGAAAAGGGCGATGCTCTTTTCTTGTACCATTGCCAGAGCTGGCTACCTTCGAACTCTTGCTACAAAGTAACCAAAACTCATTCAATGCTTTATCAACTAAGTTACATCTTATGTATGCTCGGATAAGAATCGTATGGCACTTATCAATAGGCGACCATCCTGCCGCCTCCATGAGTGCAATCACATTGGATAAATCATCAAGCTTACCAAATCTATCATAAACCTTGACAATGACATCCAAAGTAGACGAATCAGGGGTACATCCAAATTCCTTCATATCAGAGAGCAGAGTGTGAACACTTCTCCTCCACTCATCCTCATTCCTTTCAATTTTCCTATGTAGGTTGAGCAACGTGTTGAAATTCTGAATGCTTGGACGGAATCCACATTGCTTCATTCGATCATAGTAAATGAGAGCTTCCTTGAGTTCTCCTGCTCGTCCACATGCCCCTATCATGGATCTATGGGAACAATTCAAAGGAAATTCTACTCTAGATTGAAAAGTATGCTTTTCTGTAACAAAACCCGATCTCATAAATCAAAGAAAATGACTAGAAGAACAAGAGACAAACCTGTAACTAACCATATCGGGTCGGCACAATTCATCAGATTCTAACCGAAGAAACCATGATTGTGCTTTAGAGAAACGGTTAGCTTTCCCATTGATAGTAATCATAAGGTTATATGAGAGCAAATCAGGTTTGATACCTGATAGCCACATCAAGTCCATGTAACTCTCTGCTTCGTCTACTTTTCCTTCCTTCAAGTACAGCTTAAGCTGAAAAGCTACATTTTGATCATATCTCTTTACTTTATGCTCTTCCCCATCTTCTTCTTCTTCTTCTTCTTTCTTCTTCTTCTTCTTCTTCTTCTCCTTATAATTCCTTTCCTCCATAGATTCCTGTGTTAGAGCAAGCGAAGGAAGAGCAGAGCATACGCACCTGTGAGGATTGAGTCCTTTGAGATGATTATGCTCCTTGAGAGAGAATGGGAGGGGATAGGACTTGATGATGTCGATGTCGAAGGAGATGGTGACGAGGTTATGGTGGAGCTCTGCAAAGGCAAGGAAGCCATGGAAGGAAGAAGAAGAAGAAGAAGCCGCCATGAAAGGAACAGAGGAGACATGAATGAATGAATGAATGAATGCTCTCCCACACAAATATTAGTATTATTGCTCTGTTCTTTTGTGTTGTGATAAAAAGGAAAAAATATTTTTTGGAAAAAAAAAAACAAAAAGGAAAAAAGAAGAATTGTGTGGGCAAGGAAATCTGTATGTAAAGAAAAAGATTGGCCCTGGGTCCCATGACCATCCACCCGGCCAAACCCTCTCTTCCCTGCCCATCGAGATTTCGGAGCCCTCTTCGACCTGGGCAGTCGCCTATATGTATATACCTCGTATCGCCCCTACCTATATATACCTATGGTGGTGTCTGTTGGGTTCGACCACCCACTTGACTCAAACTGATCACTCTTCCTCTCTATCTCTGTCTCTAGATCTGTCTTTATACATGTTTGTTTAAGTTTGTTGGCTCCTAGCATCCATTTAGGTCCGCCCCACATTGCCATCGAGAATCGTATCCCATAGGATCCCCCACTTCACACATGTGTCATCTCGCCTCAATCCTTGGGTTCCTATATCTACAATGTGGTGTCCCGAATTGTCCTCATTAAACATCTTGTAGACACGTGATATTTGCCGCTATCGAATTTCACATATATTTTCAATGTTTATGCCCTTGGTCAGGCCCCTAAACACAAGAATCTTGTGATTGCTCGAAGCGACATTGGCCCAGGGCATTTGGGACGAAAACTTAGGGTCATTGCATGAAATAAATTAAAACTTGGGGGTTGTGTGGCCTGTCTTGCCATTTTCTCGTTTGGATTTTGATGAACGTATGGTATTTCTTTATGTCAATTCTTCATGTTTCCAAAATGCTATGCATGTATTTTGTGGTCGTGCAAAAGGCTCTACTCCATTCAGGTAATGTTGGTTAAAGATTTGAATGGAAGGTGGGATGTTGACATGACATTACACAATCTATGTACCAAAAAGATAGGTATGACAAGTGGTGTTGGTTGGACCACAATATTTGTCAAAGTTGAGTCCAATGTATAAAAAGTGCTAAGAGTATATACTTAATTATTGATTGATTAGGCCTATGTCACCAAAGCATGAAAGCCTTGGGAAAAGGGCATAACGCTCCAATTATGGTCTAAGATCAGTTGCTAATAAACAGACATGTGGAAGCCGAGGCTTCCAAGGGTGAAATGCTGGAGGAAATGATTTCTTATTGGACACAAGTTGTGTAAGTAAAGTTCCCACCCAACATGAGTTGAATGATTATTAGGACAACCAAGAGAGGGACAACCTTTTTTGGCATTGTCTAAAGAAAGGAGTACGTTGTGTTGAGAAGCCCAATTTAAATCTATATGATTGAGGAGAAGATAATAGTGTTCCATTTCTTTTATTAGCTAGCCTTATACACATTGCTTATGTTGTCCCCTATTCAGCTCACCCCAACCCCCATCTTATCACCTTTGATAGATGTCCCTAGAGAGAAGGATTTTATTGTTTTAGTACAATGCCTTTTAAACATAGCCTTGCAATTTATTCTATGTCAAGTGGTAAATTATTACATTGCCACATCATTATATCAAACCAATCACCTAGTTTCCAACAACTTAACATGGATGTCTCAATTATTGCCTTATTCCCCAAGTCCCCTCCATCTCTTCTCTCTTTTGCAAATGCATGTTTATATCAAAACATCGTGACAATACAAAAAAGAACACACCGTTGGATCTTATGGCAATGTTGACATGCCACATCATTGTAATAATAATTGATATATAGGCAATACCTCGAGGGACATGGAGAACAGCAAACAAGAACCCATTTCTCAAACTCCAATTGTACCACATACCCCAATACCTAAAGTAGTAAAACACAACCTTATATGAAGGTGAGGGTAAAGCTATGTCCCTTGAACGAAAACCCACTGAACGAGTGACAAAACATCCCCAATTATTGATGCTCAAAGTCGAGACATGACATCCAATTGGCTTAGCAATTGGGCATCTACGGAATGCCTTATTGGAAATTTAGCAGTGTTTTAAAGCCATTGTTGAAGCCAACCCCCCCACCATTGCTTGCCAAAGAAAACACTTTCACACAACATAATAGACAAGAATGGCATTCAACAATCCAAGAGAAGTACATAAACATTGTCATTTCATCAAGAGGAGTAATAAACACCTCTACCATGGGTGTTTATTGACATTTTGCAATGAAATGGCCCAACTGATCACAATTGAAACAATGTACCGCAAACAACCCCCAATGCATTCAGTAGCAAAAAGACCTCATCTCTTTTGTTTCTATATTTAACCGTTTCAATCTCTTATGACTAGTATCCTACAACATCTATAACCTATATTAACTATATACCTTGGGATTTGTGCAACTATGTTGTTTGGGTGAATGGCTTCACCCCCCTCCCAAGGGGGTTAAGTTAGTGAGAGAGCTAGAAAGGCAAATAGAAAATGACACAACAATGTGAGAGGGGAAAAAACTATATTCCTTATGTAGGGGTTTTTATAGTACATACTACATAATGTAACGGTAACTAATATGTCCATTACAAAAAGAGACCGTTACATTCTTGTCACATGCACATAATTGTGCATGTGCTCACACATACTCATCCTCACACTCATATACATTACAAATACCGAACAACCCCTTTAACATGTTTTACCCTTATACCGCCCTGTACAACTCCTACGGGTAACAAACTATTACTTCTGCTAGCTTCTCCAGTGCATTTTCAATAAGAAAACATAAAAAAGAGAACTTGCATTATAACTCAACTTTGTTAATGGTTTGCAAGTGACAATATAAATTAAACTCTTATCGAAGAAGACTATAGCATGCTAGACTACAAAAGTTTAAGACATTGCACTTTGGTTCAAAAAATAACCTAAGAAAACCTTGGGCCTTTCCAAAGCCGAATCAACACTGAAATTCCATTTTTCCATTCCCAAATTGACTAGAAGGCTCTCTTAGGGCTTGGGGAAAGCCCCTAAACATTCCCTGTCATTCATTCATTACCTCTCTGCGGCAAGACCTTCGTTTATCTTGCCCGAAAAGGTTATATGGGGTTAAATTGATTCCTTCCTCACCTACAATCCATCATTCCCAAGGCGTTATCCATCAATCATGTACATCCTCAAGACAATTTCTACCCACCATATCATTGATCCATCAATGAACTTAGTTCACAATTGGTGTTTTTCTCGTGAAGAAACAAATAACACCTCTAACATAAAACATGGAGAAATCTTTGCGGACGTCTTTTTGCACCTTCTTAAAGAATTCTACGCTTGCCATTATATCTTCATTTCAAGGGAGAATGACCTATAGTGCACGTTTTAGCAATTACATTATATCTTCCCTTCTTGTTCAATCTTTGAGGATAGTCATTGAAGAGTTTCAATAGAATAATAGTAAAAGCGTTTGGTAGTCATTGGTAAAAACTTAGTATGTTCCCCAAAATGCAAATCTCAACCTATGGTTGTTCTTTAGTTTTTAGAGGTAATATGCATAACAATCATTGCTCCTCAACAAATTTCAAAAATCTCTAAGATCGATCCTCAACTACATCCCCAATCTCATTAAACACAAAATAAAACAATGAGAGCACAGTCTCTCGTTTCCATGCCCACATTATAATAGAGAAGACATTAATAACTCTTTTTGTGAGGAATTGTGATTCTCTCTACAAAATGATGGTGCCCACTGCCCACACAATATAAAGAAAGTGCTTCATGTCATGAGACAACCAAGTGTTGAGCATATGAAGAATAATGAATCTTAAGTGGAATACTCTCGTTATTTAAGTGTTACACCCTTCTCATTGAAATATTTGACAATAAATATCAATAGTTTCAATGCAAACATCCATTTGAACATTATGCACATTACGCCATATATTCCTACCTACAATGAAAATATATTGGCTTGGGTATATCAACTTTGTCAAACACTTTTATAATATATTTGCCAAGACCTTTGTGAAGACCTTATCTAAGTTCCCCCCTCAAAGAAATAAGTTGTCATATTTTGGACAAATTTGACAATACTGACCTTCCAAGCTTGATGCATACAACCAAAAACCCCAACAACGGATTATCAAAGTTCAACCATTGAAAATGTCACCAAATAATCTTAGTTAATGATGCCTAAATTTGTGACAAAGCAACCCAAATGACTTTAGAAACTTGCATATAAAGAACTTGTTTTGGCATCTTCATAAACTAATATATGAAAAAAACCTATAGCATCTAAAAATGTGTTTTGTTTTAAAGTCTTAACCAAAGGAACCACCCATCATGGCATGCCAAAGAAACACCTTCGCACAAAATAGATGCTTAGATTGCCATCTTGCATAAAAAACTCAATGCTACTATATTACAGATCAATTGAAGTGCCATGTATCTGAACTAGCTTATGGCATACATCATCATCATCTCTCTCTCTCTCTCTCTTCCTCTCCGTCTCTCATTCTTCTCTTCATCATCCCCACATGGGCTACGCCTAGTCTCATAGATCACAAATAATCTATTGTGGAGGTTTATATAGATAAATATCTATCCATACCATCGTGTCAATTTAATTTAGCTCACATTCTCTTCAATGTGAGATGGGATACTCCATATAGGATTTGAGAGAGAGAGAAAGAGAGAATTAAGAGATATGTATGAAGTATAAAATAAAGAGGTGAGAAAATTGGGTTTCAAACTCAAGACACAATGATTGTAGAGTCATAACTTATTGCATAATAATAGAGGGAGGGAGAGAGAGAGAGAGAGAGAGAATTGTAGAGACATGTATGAAGTATATAATAGAGAGGTGAGAAAATTGGGTTTCGAACTCAAGACACGGTGATTGTAAAGTGATTGTAGGGTAAGATAATTACGATAAGAGACAGAGACAGAGATTCGACAATTTTCACATCTAAATTGTGCATACACCATGTTCTCGTGTTGCCTTTATATCATGTAGTCTTACAACACCTTAGAGGGGTGACCTCACCATTCTTATATTGTCGTATCTACGTGAGATAGATTTTATTATCGTCTTCAGAGGTCAAGTATGACATATGAGGCCAAAAATATGTTAGGAAACAGGTCCCTCCGGATGGGAAGTGAGAAGAACCGTGTTGATGAGCAACTCGGCCGAGGCCGAATCCGGATGTGGCATACCCGGCAACGGAAGACCCGGTGAGAACCTCTCATCGGATGGAAGGGACATATATGTAAATATGTTCTAGAGAGCCCACTGGGGCTATATTTGTAAATAGCCCGAAAGTCATATTAGTATAAATATGACCTAGGGCAAACTTAATATATGATGGAGTTATTTGCGGGTGTAACTTCTGTACAGTGCGAAAGAGAGGTAGAGAGTGCGATATACAGAGATTGTTGCCTCTGTTGTAACCGCCTGGTGGCGAAGCGAGGGAGCAAGAGGTCGTTGCCTCTGTGCCCCATTGTTGTAATCTTGATATAATGATATTTTGCAGTCAAAGGGCTGTTGTGGTTTTTCCCATATTTGGGTTTTCCACATTAACATCCTGTGCACTCTCTTCTTTACTATTTCGTGCGTAGATACATCTCTCCACATCCCTGTTTTTCTGTGATTGATCCGATGTCTCGGTTGTGGCTGAGCATAGTTGGAGACAAGTATCCTATCGAAATATAACATTTTCATCTAATACATGTGAAAGTGAGTAGCGAGTCATGATGTTCAAGAATTTCCAGAATAAATGTTTGCAATCAAGAGTGCACATTGTGTCTGTGAAATAAATTCATGCAAGGATTAGGTTAGGTTAAACATGTGAGGAAAGCATAGTTGAAGTGTGATTAAAGGTAGACCATTGTATCAAAGTGTGATACTCAAACTCTTGAACTTGTTTCAAGCAAAGTGTGCATAATTGACTACTCTCATCATTTGTGTTAGTAATGCCTTGTCTCATATTGTAGTGTGCGTGAGCTAAGTCGCATGGAAGCAATGGTTCAAAGGGGAAAAACAATGTAGGCTCTAACATGTATCAATGTTTGTGATTTCCTCGTTTGGCAAAGAATATGGTTTTGTAGTTAGGTGCAACAGGTGAAGCGTGAGTATCCATATTCTCCCTTATAATGGTACGCTGGCATTGCAAAAATAAACCTCATTTATAGAGGAATCTAGTGATGCATTATGAAGCAAGTGTATGGCATCCCATGTTTCAAACCATTTTTCCTTAGCTTGTATACAATCGAAACACAAAAATTTGTTTCTATGTGTCTTTTGGATATTGCTTGTTTCCCATACGATTCTAGAAAGTTGATGTGAGGGAGTTTTTTGGATCTTAAGCATGTATTCGACAACCCTTTCCATAGTCATGATCTCAACTAAAAGTGATCCCATCTGAAGTAGGAGGGTGTATGGCCTTCGATTCTTGACTTATAGAAACTTTGAAAGAAAATGATTTTGGACAATCTCAAACTCTTTCCAATAGAACAATCAAGCAATGCATATTTGGCATTGAATAAGTGCGAGAGTTAGAGTAATACTTCGAGACAATTCACTACATTAGACCAAATTCAAGTTTGCTTTGCACACATTGTTTATTTGATCCACTCTTTACGCACGTTCCTCTAACAATCACAAGGTAATATGGAATGTTTCCCAAAGAATGTTAGGAAAATAGATCAAATCCATCCATAAAGTTAGAAACAATAATGAACTTCCTAACTACCACACTACATACACGGTGGGCTTTATGTTCTTAAATTGTAAGAAAAAATAGTAAATGGACAAGAAGCACAATGAAAGGGCTCCAAATTCATACTAAAATACTCTACAACGAGCTACTTCAACTATATGGCATAAATTAGTAAACCAAATTGTAGTGCTATATGCGCTAAAAAAGTAATATGGATTTTTTGATGACTTTGAAGTTTGGAGGCAATCTCAAGATAAAGCAAGGGTACTCCATGTTGCCATTCTGTTTGGCTTACGGATAGACCATGAAGAAAAAATAATCTATCACATCTTTGAATCCAAATGCAATGCAAATAACTTAAGAGACGGTAAACAAAGATCAAACATTTTAATGCATATAAAGTAATCTAACCTTGTTATGTGGGGAGAAATTATACACCTTCAACATGGACCATAATCAAGAAGGTACAAAAATGTTTACAAAACACCACCTTGGGTCAAGATTACCACATCAAACTCAAGTATGTCCTTGAAACTCATTGAATTAGAGGGTCTAATTAGAATCCACTTTCCCGTGGCAATCTAAAGGACATCCTCATGCATCACCTACCAATCTAAGTTTGGAATGTTGGCAACATACCACAAGAGGTAAATAAATGCATTATTTCAAAATCTAGTTGGGCACACAACACACATAATTGGTTTAAGAGATTGAAAGTGGTAACACTACTTTAGCTACAACTTGGTGGTACAATGACAATAGACATCAATTTGTGCCTCATATATCACATGCAAATGAAATGAGGAGGGTAAGGGTACTCTACTTGCATTAAATCCATACTACCAATATTGAGACAGAACATGACAACTTTCTATACTCAAAATTTTATTGATATTCCAAATACCTCATAAATTTAGGACATGGATCTCCACCGCACAAAAGAACACGAGAGAGGCAAGTTTCAACAAAAGCTTAATTAGTCTAGCTTTCCATTGTCCAACATATTACCATAAACTCCAAACATCTTGAAACGCAATTATAAGGAGACCTTTCAATTGATCAACAAAGGTTTAAAAAAAATCTACTTGGGCTTTTTCTCATTTGAAACGTGTGAAGAGCACTCAACTTGATGCCGAACCTAATCACCATTTATATCTAATTTAGATTGCTACAACTTTATGCTCAACCTTCAGTTGGATCGTATGCAAACAAAATTGACCGCACAATTATCATAGTTTTTTATATCAATTACACCACATTGACCTAGCTAACTATAATGCGCGAATTAATTCCAATGTCTAGGTTTTCTTTCAAGTCCATTTACATGTATTATATGTGTGTACATATATATATTACTGTCTTAGAGTTTGAAACATACACTAGTAGTTCCCTAGTCTATAATATTTTATTAGGAACATGATCACAGAGCATGTGTATCTAATGCACATGCAACATTTAAGGCCTCATGACTCGTGAATGTTTTCTGATAAAAATATTTGGGATTGAAAACAATGGCCTCGTCACTACTTGGGGCTAATCAGAACCTTCAACCATCATGGTTTAAATATACATATTCGTGCAAGGGAATTATATGAAGAAAACACGCGTATTCATAGAGGATGTGGTACTTCCTTTAAATTCCCTAGTGCTTCTTCACGTTTGAAAAGGAAACTCAACCACCTAAGATGATCGTTGAAACCAAAGTGAGATCATATACGAATATATAAGAGGTTTGCCTATTGTTGGATACTTGAGACCTTTGCTCCTTTATGTAGTGTTGAAGATCTTACAAAAATGGACTTTCGATCACCTAAGGGCCTTCCATGCCGATAACAAGAGAAATAAAGCAAAAGAACACAATGGCAGGGCCCATCATTGATTTTATTTTGTAGAATTAACATAGCAACGTGGGGGCATTGCTATTCAATTGATAACCGTGTCGATTACTCATCACATTGACAATGCTCGTCAACATTGTCCATGATGTTCTTCTCACGATTTTGACACTTGAGTAGCACAACACACTCTTTTCTTCTACATAATAAAGTCAAATATTCACGTCATTATTAATGTTGTTCATTAACAACTTATGCAATTCATTAGTATGCAATCAATTAATGTTCACTTTTTATGATTGAGGCATACTCGATTAATGTTGATCAATTATGTAATTACCAGACATTTGCTTTAATAACATCATGAAGAACAATTTTAATACCATTGGATTGTCATAACTTACAATATAGATATAGAGACATGAAACGAATAAATGACATACAATACCTCTTATCAATAGTGAGTTTACCAAATCGAGAGTTATTAATAATACTCTAGAGAACAATAGAGATATGTTTAATAGAAGACAAAACACTTAAGGTCGATTGATTAGTGCACAATGTTATGACCAAATCCTATCAAAATAATTTGAAAAAACTTGAGGAGAAAACACATACTTTGTTGTTTTGAGCCTAAGAGAAACGAAGAGCATATCAGAAAGTGAAAGTGAAACCGTACATAGTGTAGGGGGGTGGTGAGGGTTGGGGGGAAATCATGGTTCCAACTCATACACGTTTACTGCCCAATAAAGCATATCTGCGTAGACTAGAAGAAGAAGAAGAAGAGAGATATGGATGTTTTGTTTTGTTTGAGCATCGACGAAAACAACCATTATGTTAGGAACGGAGCATAAAACTTGGAATTGGGTGAAGAAGGCATCACTAAGGCTAGTGAAGAACGATGCATATACCCGACACACACCTCGTGACCAAGAAACCTAGAGTTTCTTCTCCGTCCTTGCTTCTGCTCATTCATGCAATATGCCGAGAGTGGCCTCCGACGACACATACACAAAGAGAGACACTTTAAACTCACATTGGCCATCCCTTCCCTTCCCTTCTTCTTCCCTCTTGTGTGTGTGTGTGTGTGTTGTGTGTGTAGGAATGACTCATTTTAAGGTGAAGAATTTTGATTCTATATATACACACATATTTTTTTACATATAGTTTATGTAAGTTAAATTTTTTTTTTCCAAAAAATAGTTTATGTAAGTTATTAATTAATTACATCAATTTTTTGAAAATAGATAAAATTAATTGTATGTAAATCAAAGAAGACACAAAAAAACAAAGAAAATAATCTGGATTCTGGATAATATTTGTAAATTGTAATAATAATAATAATAATAATAATAATAACTTTTGACTCTCTCTCTCTCTCTCTTTCTTTTTCTCTCTCTCTCTCCTCTCTCTTTTTCCCCACAGATTCACTCTCTAGAATTGAGCTCTCTCCTCTCTCTAAAACAGAGCTCTCTTCCTTCTCTAGGCTCTCTACTTCTCTCTCTCTCTCTAGAACAGAGCTCTCTCCTTCTCTCTCTCTCTCTCTAGAACAGAGCTCTCTCCTTCTCTCTCTCTCTCTCTAGAACAGAGCTCTCTTCTCTCTCTCTCTAGAACAGAGTGCTGTGTTTAACTCTCTCTCGATCTGGAACAGAGCTCTCTCCCTCTTAAACAAGAATCCATCTCTCTCTCTCTCTCTCTCTCTCTCTCTCTGTCTGTATGTTACTAACGACCTCCGTCTCTTCCTCTTCCTCTGTCGCCGCCATTAGCAGGAGGAGGCTTTTTAGCCATGGCTAATTAATTAACTAACCCTCCTCCTCTGTCTCCCCCCACCACAACAAAACCCTAATGAAGAACCTCTTCCGACGCCTCCACCTTTCCTCCCCACCCCCCACACACCAAGAAACTGTTGTCAAAGATGAGGAAGAAGACCACAGCAATACTGAGGACGATGATATTATCTCCTCCTCCTCCAAAACCAGCCCTAAAACCGGCCTGTTTTTGCTCCCAGAGGCTGCCTCCGGTCTCCTCACCGCTGCCAAGAACTCCCTCTCCCACACCTCCCACACTTTCATCAAGAGCCTCAGATCATCATCAAGGGAAGGAGGAGGAGGAGGAGGAGGAGAAGAAAATTCAGAATTAGAAGGGGAATTAGAAGGGGAAAAGGAAGAAGAAAGACCCATGAGTACCTATAATCATACCCACAAGACTGATGTCATAACAGGTTTCTTGGAAGAAACCAATCCTATGAGATCGGAATTGGAGCAAGAGCATCATGCTGCCATGGATGCAGTCGCAGCTTCTACAACCTCTTCCTTAGCTGCCTTGGCCTTAGATTCGCGAGCTCGTTCAGGTTCGAATACTGATATGGCCACAGCCATGGGTGAAGCTTCACTTCAATCTCATCCTCTTCATCATGATCAATCTACTATACATGTATTATCTGGCATTGGTCTTCAAAGGAACCAAAATGCTGTCTTCCGACTTGTAAGTGATCATGCTATTCTTCTACAAGATGAAGACCTTCAAGTTCAAGTAGCGATGGCTCTTAGTGTTCGAGATGATCCTGAAGCTGCCGCCATCGAGGTCGCTAAAGATTTAACCACTCCACCACCCAATAACTCTACAGCTGAGCTACTTGCCTACCAATATTCCGTAAGTTGTTCTATTAAATAAAGTGTTTTACTTAGGAGTTTCATCACTGTAGATTTAAATGAGTTTCACATGAGTATTAGAATCGTCACTATCACCATTTGTTTGTGCATAATGCTGGAAACATTAATCCAATTTAACAATTTGAATTGTCTGGTCCACACTGAAAACAGGTTCAATGGCATTCCTGATATTCATCATTGTAAATCATCATCATTCAAAGGCATCAGATGTATCTGGATATTAATCCACATTAATTCTTTGGCAATTGGCTTATCCTTATGAAAGCATGTGTTATTCACGTTATTCTAGAAACATTCTCTGCGTAGTTGTATGAACTTAACGTAGAAAACTTTCAAATGAAATCATGGAGTGCTTCAAAGCCCTACTCTATCCAGAGGGCTTTCTGTATATTGTCATTCTTTTGTGGGTTTCCGCATCATATTGATGCTCCCAGTAGTAATATAAGTTATTACTAAAGTCAAACATATGGAAACACAGTTTCAAAGTTTTTCTGATTGGAGCAACTTCATGAAAAGATCCACGCGTTTATTGCTACACTAGGATGCCCCAGATACTCTTATCTGCAATCACCCCCTTGTTCATAATGGTACTGGGTGTCAACATAGTTAGTCCTCCCAGGAAACCAGTTTCAGTGCAATCACATGCAAGTCTGGCTGTCACAGATGTTCTACACTGGTTTGCATTGGCTTGACACTTCTAGTATCTGCAATCCATGAAAATTTTGTTAATCCGTTCACTCCGTGCTCTTAGAATTTGCTATAACCCACAAATCGTCTTCTTGAGCTGCTAGATTGTTTTTCTAAATCGGGCAATTCATAACCTGGTGGCTATGCACAAATATCTCTAGCTTGAGATGCTTACACTGAAAGTATTTCAATCATTAATATCACGCGCATCATCTCATCTGCAACTGCTTCCATTGACCTCCATCAGTGGTTCTGTTCCATGTGTAAGCTTATTTCCCCCCTTTGGAAGTGCCTCCCCTGATTATAGTGTCAAAGTAGACAAAAGATGTGGCAATAGAGCCAACTCTTGATTCTGTGTGTCACCTTCCACTTTTGTCTGGGTCAGCTCACTGTACCAGCATTTGTGAGATTTTTGCTTTCCCCAGAAGGATCAGAGGTATGTAGATTCTCGTTCCCAACTGATTATGATCCATAGTTTGCCTATAGGATATGTAAAGGTTAGAAATACATTTCCTAACTTTTAGACGAACTAGTTTTGTAAGCTTTACTTTATAAGGAACTCATTGTTCACATTATAAACGTAATCTATTTTTTTCAATATAAGTTTTGAGTCTTCATAAGCATAGAAACCATTGAAGGGAGGCATGGGCATTATGTTGCTTCATGCAAATGCACAAAACAATTCGATGTAACTTCTTCTCTTATGATGTATTCACTCTTGCATTTCCCCTTGACAACAATAGTTTGATATCCTTATATTATTAATGTCATATGGTAGTAGGGAGGCAAATAAAATGGAAAATGTGGCGAAAACAATGTTTCCGGAAGACTGATTTCCATTACTGCCCAATGAATTTGCTCCACCATCCTATTTTGTTGAGGTATATGGGCAATGGTTCACTTACAAAACCATAGCTTTTGTCTGGGTGACTTCTGGGCTGATGGCTGCCCCATGTTTTGAGATTTACTGCATAAATTAAATACTATAAGAAAACCATTATGCCCTAGCCAGCCTTTAGCATTGCTCAGTAAGTGGTACGGTATCTCTTTACCTCTCTTTATCAGAAACAAAAGTTTTCCCTCGCATTCGTCCTAGACACCTAGTTCTTCAGTATTTATCAAGATGTTCTCCCCTCTTTTGTAATTTAGATGCTCTCTTTCTCTTTACTATAGTAGTGACTGGTCCATATGTAGGTTCTAAAGAAATAGAAAATTTTCTTTGTTAATTTGTTTGATAACTTACAGATAAATGGTTCTATTATCTTAATGCTGCTATAACTTTACTGCAGAAGTTCAATATTCCTAACTATGATGACAAGGTTTTGGATGGGTTTTATGACTGGTCCATATTTAGTTTCTAAAGAAATAGAAAGTTTTCTTTGTTAATTTGTGTGGTGACTAACAGATAAATGGCTCCATTGTCGTAATGTTGCTATTGCTTTACTGCAGAAGTTGAATATTCTTAACTATGATGACAAGGTTTTGGATGGGTTTTATGATGTGTATGGAATAACATCAGACTCAACTTTAGAGATGATGCCAACTCTGATAAACTTGCAAGAGACACCAGTGTCAGAACAGATGACTTATGAGGTTGTCCTGGTAAACAGAGTAACAGATAACAATCTAGTAAGCCTCGAACAAAAGGCCATCTCCACGTCGCTGAGCTCTAGAGTGGGTATGGCCGGTGGAATGAAGACAAATGGCTTGATACAGAGAATAGCAGACATGGTAGCTGATCAGATGGGTGGTGTGGTTAGTGATTCAGATTCACTTCACAAAATGTGGGGAACAAGTAGTGAAGAGCTAAGATTGTCGTTAGGAAAGGCCGTACTACCTTTGGGACGTCTACAAGTCGGACTTGAGCGGCATCGTGCCTTACTGTTTAAGTTGAGCAACTTTCTTGAACAAAAATAACTACAGATGATATCAGAAAGATAAAGTGGAGATTGTATCTAAAGGAAAATAATGTGATTGATCATTTCATCCTTTTGTTTTCTGTGCAGGTTTTAGCTGACGCAATTGGAGTGCCTTGTCAGCTGGTCAAAGGCAGGAAGTACACAGGGAGTGATGAAATAGCAATAAACATTATCAAGATTGATGCAAGGTTAGTGTGCTGAAGTTAAATATTGAATACCTGTTGTGTTCATGCTATATATTCACGACAAATTATTTATCTGTCGAGTGATATCGTTACTGTGTCGATACATTAGCGAATGTCATTCAAATAAATCTGCTGAAATGAAATGGTGAAATCTGTTGCATCAAACACAATCTTTTCTCTAATTAGACTACATTCATCAAACTAGCAGTGATGAACACCAAATTGATTTAATGAGTGTCCATAAGTGAGCACATTAAGCTTGTTTTTTTCTATTTCTATTTGCATTTTAACTTATTTATGTTTATTTTGGTTTGTTTTTCTCAAAGGATGAGACAACATTGTAAGATGTAATCTCTTGTTTGGTCTTATTTGCCATTTTGGCCCCTTAAAAGATGTTAATATATCTTTCTTCTTTCTTCAATACAATTTCTATACATCATCTTGAACATTTAGACCAAATACTATTTTATCAGTATGATGATATTGGATGCAAATTTCTATGTGGAATAGGGGCTCCTTTTGGTGCTATGAGAACCCAATTTGTTATTAGTCCGCTCTTAGTGAAGGCCAAAGTTTTGAAGTTTTCTGGAAACCATTAACTGTTGCAATAAAAATAGAATATCCATAGAAAGTCAACACACAAATAAAGTGGAGAAGTAAGAGATTATATCAATAGCAGGATGCAGAAACGTAATTACAACAGAGATATGATGCAACTGAGTCATACACTCATATGCTCCTAAGTGTGAGCAAATATAAATACAATTATGTGGTATTCTATCACATAAATGCTTCCTCCTATTTACGGTTTTTCTCACATGAATGCTCTGCAATAACATTTTCATCCACTCAGGTCCCAGGGTCTTGGTAAAGGGATCTGCACAGTCAAGAGGTTAGTTGATTCGTGTTCACACCAACATTCCCCCTGAGGCGCTTTATCTGCACAATCTTTTGGTCTCCTCCAGACAGCCTAGCTACATTTGTCTAGGCTCGGCTCTCTCTCTCTCTCTCTCTCTCTGTGTCTCATTCCCTCAATAATTTGCTCATTTGTATTCTGCACTTATTTAGTTTATGAACCAGACAAGTCCAACTCTCATAAAGGTATATCTTTAGCCACACCATTCTGGTTCTGTAAAAGCATCTTCAAGTAAACAAATAAGTTATGATCCGCAAAACAAATCAATTAAGTGAGACCTGCTATTCTAAGATGATATTTTGTTTTCTGCAGGGAATACATAGTTGATTTGATGGGATCTCCAGGCATGCTGTCTACATATGATCCCAAGTACAACCTTTATCAGGAAACTGTAATTCCTTGCACTCCATCTGCTCCAGATGATACAGATGGTGACCATATTTTCAGCAAAGATGTTTTTGTTGATTACAATAGTCAGGCTATATGTGAAGACCCCATATCAACAAAAAATTTAGCTGGCAATGTTCCTGGGGTGAAGGCAGTGGAACATCAAGAAAGTGAACCACTTGAGGAAGTTGATGCCATCCCTACTTTGCCTATTGTAAACAGACCTTTTTCTCATTGGAGGTCTCCATCGTGGACTGAAGGGATGCAAGACTCCAAAGTAAAAGATGTTGGTGTTTCTGAGTACATGATGGAAGCTACTAAAGAGGACCCGAAACTTGCAAAAAGGCTGCATGACTTTCTTGTTGAGAATGGGCTTCAACCACCTTCCAACTTATTCAATGATATTCCTGTGAAGGCATTACCATCGCCTATAAATTTGGAAGTGAGCAATGCTTCAAATGAAAAACAATTAGAAAATACTGATAAAAAGGGTACTGGTTATATGGAAGAGAGGAATAGTTCAAGTCCAGGGAGGCCTTCTAGTACATCATTAACTGTTGATGGAACCTCGGAAGAAACTGCCAAGGAGAAGCTGCTGCAGCGGCTACATTCTGTGGAAGGCTTGGGGATGAGGAGACCCTTAACTCCCTCTACAAATACGTCACCAAATTCATCAGCATCACCAGAAGCTGCTATTATACAATCTTCTACTCTTATGTCACCAACGGGAACCACTCTGGTGAAGGATAATATTCCATCTGAACTTATAAAACGTGTTCCTGTAGCAGCTGCCGCTGCCGCTGCCACAGCCGCAGTTGTGGCCTCTTCAATGGTAGTTGCAGCATCTAAGTCAGATCTTGTTTCTGATCCATGTCTCGAGGTTCCTGTTGCAGCTGCTGCAACAGCTACTGCTGCTGTGCTCATGGCAACTTCTGCCGTTGTTGGTAGACGTATCGACTTTCCTGCTTCGGAGTTTGTAAAGGAGGAAGCCTTAGACGAAGAAAGAGTTTCAGGAAAATGCACCGGGTCTGTTTGTGCCAAGTCAGATCGAGGTCTTGATGATGTGGTTGAATGGGAGATTCAATGGGAAGAACTTGTTGTAGGAGAAAGAATTGGGCTTGGTAAGTTGATATAATGGGTTTAATCTAGCTGTAGTTAGCCAATGAAATCGTTTAGCTTGACACAACTTCACGTTGGTAATTTTGCATTTATGCTTGAATTGTCCTGGGATATTGATTCATGTAAAGAAGTCCAACCACATGAATTTTTCAGGCTAGTGAACTTTAACAATGCATGTATCATGATATTTATTATAATAAACTCAGGATATTGTATAATCTTTTGTTACAAGGAATGAACTTTGGATGCCTGGGACACATTATCTTGATTTAACATTGAGCACAATAGAAATATATTGATCCCAGCATTGAGTATAGAATCTGTTGTACTATACGTGAGATATGAACATAGAACTGAGAACTCACAATCAGATCTATGTTCATCATCCTAATCCTATTTCGTATACAACATAAAAGTATAACTTTCTAGCTATATATATGTGCTACATTAAAACCAATCAGTGGGTTTCATCTTTCATTTATGGATAGGCTCCCTAGTTTTGAGGGTTGGATGTCATTTCACTTGTTTATTTGGCATATAATTGCTTATCATGTCTTTATCTTTTGTTGCAGGTTCTTATGGAGAGGTTTATCGTGGAGAGTGGCATGGAACGGTTGGTATTTGCAACCAATTTGACAATTTTCATTCTCTGTTTAGTTTATATATGCTAACTAACACAAGGTTTTCCTCATACCACCTAAATTTTTTACGAGTATTGAAAACGTAATCCTATTGCATACCACATGTAATAAATCTTAGTTGGTAGTATTATTTCCATGTAGCTCAACCATAGGCTTCTAGGAAATGCAATGACTTTACTAAATAGGTTTTAGCTAGTTTATGAAGTTGTACTCATGATGCTAACTATCTATATTTCATTAACACTTCTGCATAAATTATGTCTTAGGAAATTGCAATTAAAAAGTTTCTTGAACAAGATATTTCAGGCGATGCATTGGAGGAATTTCAAAGAGAGGTAATGAATGCTCTCTGATATTATCATACTGCATTTCTGCATTTCTCTAGGATCCTGATGAATGTGGTATAGTCTTGGTGTAGAAATGGTGCAAAGCAAGCAAATGATTGAAATTGAGTTCAATCTCTGATCATTTATACTTTTAGTTTTGTGATTTGCTAATTTGAACTTGATCAATCGCTGCCCATTGCGGTCATCAGCTGTATGGATTAGTAGTGAGTCTTTTATATAGAAAACAATGTTGCTATTCCACCAATCTCCTATCACTGCCTGCATGCTGACATCTTGTTTTGCTGAAAGACTAGATTATTTCTAGAGAATTATCCCCCCCACACCACACTAGTGAGCACCGAATATATGTTTTTTATGTGGGTAGGAACAATTTTCAAGAACTTGACCATATCTTTGTCTTTAATGGCGGTATCATGGTCGGAATGGGATCAGGTGTTTCACGTCTTACAAAGATGCCCGGACGGAACAAACGTTCGACCCCAATCATGTGCACTATCAGCTTTATCCAATACATGGTCGTGGATAAAGATTTTCTGTATCATTTTTAATATCTCAGGGTATACTCAATTGTGTCTCAGGGGGAATACCCAGAGTAGTCAATCAAGGCTCTAGAATAAGGTGTTAGAATGAGAAATCTTGACTTGCTCCAGATATTTAATGCCACTTTGGTATATTCAAATGTGACTGAGATGAAGTGTGGTCAAAGTAATAAGTGGAGAAGTAAAGAAGATGGTGGTGGTGGCCAGTTTTGTAACTTTTGGAAGCTCATTTTAACTTTTATTTAATCAGCTTGAGCAATGAGACTTCTATAGAACCAAATGCCCTTAGTGTGCCTCTCTACCTCTTAGCCATCACTTAACAATGGATTGGTCCTAATTATAAACACTGGTTGTTTCCTGACCTCCTGTTCTAAAAATACCATTGGAAGGGTCACAATATTTAAGAACGTTTGGTGTTAGGGATCAAAAAGTTGTCATCATATTCTGACTTCTTGCAGGTTCGTTTGATGAAACGAATGCGCCATCCTAATGTCGTTCTCTTTATGGGAGCTGTTATGCAGCCCCCGAATCTTTCAATTGTTACGGAGTTCCTTCCCAGGTAAGGATGGATTTAACGTGGAACTTCACTATTATCTATGTCTTTATGAATGTTCTCCTCAATTCTCTAGCAGATTATTGTCCAGATTGTGTATATTTATTGCTTCAAATCCACTCTTTTACCAGGGGGAGTCTTTATCGTTTGATTCATCGCTCTAATAGTAATCTAGATGAGAGAAGAAGGATGCGCATGGCGCTGGACGTTGTAAGTTCTTAACTTGTGATGAATATGTTTTATGATGGAATATTTGTCTTGCAGACACTACTGTAAGATCTTCCATGTAGGAAATTACTTCCACTTTTTGATACTCTTTTCCAAGATTTAAATTTAACGTGTGGATATCTTAGGCAAGAGGTATGAACTATCTGCATACTAGCACACCAGTTATTGTGCATCGGGATCTCAAATCACCAAACCTACTCGTAGACAAGAACTGGGTGGTTAAAGTAAGATTTTTTTCCGAATATGAACTTGTTTTTATCTATTTAAATATATACAAACTCGAAAATGGATCTTGTTGATTCTCTTTTTGTGTTGTATAACAAGTTTCAGGTGGACATGTTTTGTAGGTTTGTGACTTCGGTCTCTCTCGAATGAAACACAATACATTCTTATCCTCGAAATCCACAGCTGGAACAGTAGGTTTATATCAAGCTTAATGGGGGTGTTTTCACTATAATCGTCATGGTTTTGGTAATAAAATTGTGGTTTGGGTGTTTCAACTTTTGTCTTTCAGCCTGAATGGATGGCACCTGAAGTTCTTCGGAATGAACCTTCAAATGAAAAGTAAGTAGTATAATATGCAATGCAATAAAAAACGTAACGCAAGAAATCTGAGAATAGAGTGCATAACGTGTAACACATTAAACATAATTTATGTTTTTGCTAGTGTTTTATGTGTTGCCACACAATGCTTTCTTTTCTCTTCATACGAAGACAATAAATAACAGGCCATTTTAGAGGTTCAGAAATATTAGAGAATTGTCAAGTTTGCATTCAGGTCGGATGTCTACAGCTTTGGCGTGATACTATGGGAGCTGGCTACCTTGCAGCAGCCATGGGCCGGTATGAACCCAATGCAAGTTGTCGGAGCCGTCGGTTTTCAATACAGAACATTGGATATTCCAGAAGACTTGGATCCAGCCATCATAACAATAATTCAGCAGTGTTGGCAGAGGTACATATGTTTTTGTTTTTGTCCTTCCTCTTTTTAATCTTTGTTATGCCTAGGAGTGGTTTAGAACTTCCCTTTGTTCTTTCTTTCTTTCTTGGGAAACAATTGCCAATATACCATCAAAAGTTTTCTGACTGAAGTGACAATTTTATGCATGCCTCTTATTACTGGAATGAGGATACGTACTGCCAATTGATTATTAGCAAACAGCATGTTCAACAACTTAACTACTGTGCATAATTAACACATCATGATGAGTAATTGGCTATAAGTTATGTTGCTGGGCTATTAATAATGCCATGCATGAAGGAACATTTAATCTAGTTTAAATGAGCTTTTCAACATTTGAATGGCCTTTTCAAAAACACTTATTAACTGCAATGAATGGTATATATATTATTGATAATCCTGACTCCTCTTAATGAGGGATAAGAGAAGGATTTTATTGAACAGTATTGAAGGTCAGAATTGAACTCATGATCTATCACTTATGTGGCAAAGCCCCAAAAAAACATTTTGCATAACTCCCATTTGTTTAAAATGTTTCGTTTTCAATGTTTTTTTCTAAGCAAATATTCTTATATTTTATACAGCAATCCAGCTGCACGTCCATCATTTGGGGAAATAATGAATGCACTAAAACCATTACAAAGACCTCCTACCTCACAAACTCCCAAAGCTTAAATGTCTCAGTGTTGTATGTTTCATTGACTTAATTTTTTTCCAATTTCCAGAGTCCTCCATGAAATTGATGCCATGTCATTTCTTCTGTTTTTTTTCCATCTTAGAAGTGTTGTGGATCTAAAAGAGAGATGGTATAGCTCGAGTTCTCCTGTAGAAAAAAGTTGTGGCTCAACAACAAACTATTGGATCAGTATGATCTTTACGGTTTTTTTCACAAGCTTAAAAAACAAAGGCTTGTTTGTTGAGCTCAATGTTTCTATTCACCTGTGTACAGTAGAAGAATCCATGGCTTCACACAAAATGGAGATGGATAAATTTCCAATGGTTTTACTTTGTAACATAAAGTATTGTGCAAGAAAGAGTAGTTTCTTAACCTTGTTATCTTCATGTTCATTTGTAGATTCACTAATATCATATTTCATTCAAATATGTCACTTTTGGATAATCAATTGTCATATGTTTAGATTCACATCACTGAAAACAAAGAAAAAATTCACAAATATTGAAATTCAAACCAGATAAATAAATTATAATGCAAATCCTATCCCATCACAAAATGCACTATACTTACTCTGGAAAATCATGAGATATATAGGTTTACCCTATAGCTTTACTATACATATATCATACTAAATAAGTCGTTTGATATAGTGTGGATTTCTAAGTTATAAATGTGATCAGTCATCATTGCCACCAGGGGCAAGGAGGATGCATCAAATCCTTTAAAAAATGATAAATGCTAAACAAAAATTTGATCATAGACCTTTTAGCATATTTTAATGTTTTAAAGAGTATATCAGTCTACATGGTGCAAGCTCTCAACCATCATGACAATCTTTCATGCTCTCTAAAAACAAAAATTCTCATCTAGTCTCTTGAAAGAAGTTTTTCCACGTGGGGGGGTTGAAGACAGCCTTCTATTTTTTTATTTTCCGAAATAGAAAATGTGCCCCCATTTGAATGGGAAAATGTCTAGGTCTGAATCTATTAGATAATATCAATTCTGACTCCAAAATGTAACATTGGGTCTTAATCTGCGAGACCAGACTCATGGCATGAAATGCATACAATTCTTGGGATCATAGTCTTTAGTCCAGTCTGAAGGGAGTACCATAAAGAGTTATTTGGGAAGTTCCACCAGGTTAATCTGTACAAAAATGTATAAGACTTCTTGGCGTCATACTCTTAGTTCTATTCTTAGGAGAGAACATTTTAAAGACTTCCTTCGGAGACACAGCTATGTGCAAGTGTTACTGATATGGGAATCAGTGTGATGATGTGTACAATAAATAAGTGCACTGAATCTGAAAATCTTTCATAAACACTAAGGCCATAATGGACAAACATATGCAATAACACTAACATCATATGCCCAACTACTCATCAACTTTTTACATATTCAAATGTTATACCAGACGAGCTCAGCATTTCTTTCAGTTGCTTTTTTGCTTGGTCGTCCCTCTTTTCTCAGTTGCTACAATGAAAAGGTGTAATTACACGAGCATCATATTGTGTATACTAAACACACATTCATATCTAATTGCTGTGCCAAACTCAAGAAAAACGTTTTGTTACAAATTCCAAAAATTTTGTTTCAAATTGTCATTCTTTTTCCTTTGTTATTCAAATCCCACTCTTTTGTAGGGAGACATGTTGGGCAATCCATCCAAGACCATCATAAAGGCCTTCTCCAGTCAAGGCACAACTTGGTTGTATATGCCAATCATGGTTTTTTATATCATGAAGAGATAGTAAATTGGTGATCTCAGCTGGTGTCATCGCACCTTTAACATCTTGCTTGTTAGCAAACACAAGGACTACTGATGGTTGAAGCTCTTCATGTTGCAAGAGGCGGAAAAGCTCATCCTTTACAATAGAGATACGTGCACGATCAGTGCTATCCACAACTATCACAACTGCATTTGTGCCCCTATAGTATGTGGCCCAAGATGAGCGAAGAGTGTCTTGACCACCCAAATCCCAAACCTGAAGAATAGATAGGGTATTTTCATCACATATGTCATGAGTCAAGAATGTATTTCAGAAATAGATTAAGACACCAAACAATTGAGGATAGTATATTGGCATCATGTAAACCACGTTAATCTAAAAGTTACATTCGTAATTACTTATTCCTCTTAATGAAGGTTTGATTTCCATTTGATAGTGGTGAGGAGGCAGGACAGGATATACACTTCCAAGCTACAAAGTATTTCCCTAGTCAAAATGAATTGTGGGAAATAAGTAATGCCATTAGCTCCAGACTTCATTGCTAGAGGAAGTGTTTCTGGCATACTAATAGGTCTTAAAAATATACTAGTCAATGTTTCAAATTTTGCCTTTTGTGTAATATGGTCACATTCAATAACAAAATGGGGATTGTTCTCAAAAACCTAATCATTTGTTACAAAGTGGTGGAACCAAATCAAATAGGGTGAGGGGAGGGAGAGGGAGAGGTACAAACGACCAATACCACTGGAAGAATTCCTTTGCAGTTGATCAGGACTGGAGCTGGTACACTTAGAATTGTTGGGCATATTCCTTTACAGAGCCTATTCCGAGACAGGATCATTTTTCTAAGGATCAATATATCTAGTTGGTAATTGTTGTCAGCATTTTTTTGTCTAATTCAATTCACGTACTGAGCAAAAAGTCGAGGTGAGTATATCAAGACTGTCACTTCTTCCTGTTTTACTCCACCCAATGCATAGCCATATGCACAGATAACTGCCCATACAGCTATTCCTGGGTTATACCATAATCAGGGTAATGATTCAACAACCCACTAGTTCATATTATAATGGGCAATCAGGGGAGTGTATAATGTAGCTTTATTGATCGTTAACATTCTCATTACACAGTGATCTAACGTCATAATCTTTAATAGGATTAACTGGGAATAAGTTTATAGACGAAGATACAAAAATCATAGATCTGAAACTATCAGAAACTTTGCTTTAAAATCACTGAGGAAAGAAGAAGATCTATCTGAACAATATCTTATCGAAAACCGATTGGACATGTGCCGCAGATAACATCTCTTTGGGTTTAGGTGTGTTGCTACACATATCAAGTTATTGGTGATGGGCTTGCCCACAACATGGTAGCTTCTATTTAATCACATGCAAAGCTGTATTTAATGAGAGTCATCACTGCAGTTCAGAGGGAGATCTATGACTGACCAGCAGATCTATCCTTCATACAGACTGAAGAAGCCAAAATAATATTCTGAGATACAATAGGGATAAAGGAATGAACAGCAAAGGCCAAAAAAGAATGAAAAAATGGGAAAACTATCATTTAAAAACACCTGCCCAACAAAGAACATAATCGTGATAGGTCTGGTCCTGGGCAAACCATATTGTGAGATCTTAATTCCAATTCTTGCGCCGGACCCTGTTAACAATATGAAGCTACGATTCCTGAACTATCCCATTTATGATGGCGAGGACAGGGGGTGATATTTGGAAATGATCAAAATTTTCAGGATCAGCCAAGGAAGGGGCGTGCTCTGCTGCATCAGCAACATTTTGGGTGTGTCCTATATAAGTGAACCAACCTCCAACATGATATTTCAATTCGCAAATGGGATGGCAAAATATCACTAGGTATTACAAACGAAGTAGACCAAGTAGTGTCACTGAGGTAGCAATGCACTCTAAAGGGCTTAAACTCACAAAATCAGCATAACTACTGGGTTACCAAATCATTACCAGGCATATTGCATAAAGTTATTGTCCGAGAAACGAGAAACTACTCTTACCTTTAATGCTTCATCTGCTTCATGGCTTCAGCTATGCATGAGGTGCCTACTAAATGGCAATACATGGAATGAATGTCTAGCGTATTCAAACCTGATATCTGATTCAATACACTCTATAACATTGGTATAGAACGTTACTTGCAAAGTTTTTTAGTCTTGTAAATCTGCCATGTGAGAACTGCCAATTAAGATCGTATAAATATCTGATCAATTGAAAATTTCTCCTTTCCCTTTTCTCACTCTTAATACATTACAAACTATGGCTCTGGGGAGAGCCAACAGAAATTCGAGGCCCAAACTGCCGTATTGTATGCTACAGATCTCTACCCACTTGGATAGAAATCATACATGGTCATTCTAACAGTCTACTTCACTTAGGGAATATTATCTTGTGTTTCTCTATCACACATACAGCAAAATGTCTCTGCTCGCATATACATGTGCGCATACATTGGCGTATATGCATGCACTTAAAATCATACATACATACATACATACATACATACATACATAAACACATAGGGGATAAAAGAAGAGGGGATACCTAGGATCTGATGCTTTTGAAAACGCCTTCTTTGACAATGGTACATGCATATATAGAACATATACAAACACACAGTGCGTACTCACCCACCATATATAGAAGATGAAAGGAAGTGGAGGGCACCTCAAATCTGATGTTTTTGAAGACGACTTCTTCGACATTGCTGCCAACGGTTGGTTGAGTGGAGACTACATCGCCCAGATGAAGCTTATAGAGGGTGGTGGTCTTTCCTGCGTTATCCAACCCCACCATCACGATCTTATACTCCTTGGCAGGGAACAGAGCAAACCATAGCCGAGAAAACAAAACGCCCATCTCTCTCTCTCTCTCTCTCTCTCTCTCTCTCTCTCTCTCTCTCATATCTCTAATGGGTTAAGCTATCTATATCCAATACTACGTACTTTTAAAGTTTCTCAGTACACACAAATGTATGTGGTGTATGTGTATGTGTATGTGTATGCGTATGTGCACGCGTGTTTGTATTGTGTGTGCGTATGTATGTATGTATGTATGTATGTATGTATGTATGTATGTATGTATGTATGTATGTATGTATGGTGCATCATTTTGCTTCTTGTTCAAAAGATGGTGGTTGATGTCAAGCGTCCTTGCTAAGTTGCTTGACCCTATGTGTTGTCACACGTCTTCTATGCAACCAAGGTCCAAAAACAGGGATAAAGATAGACCAAGCTTGGATTTTCGCTTCCTTATCCCACCTACAACTTAGATACAAAATATTTGTGCCAAAAAATCAAATAGATCAAGCATAAGGATTTTTTGGGCAATAGTTTTGTCCATCGATCTTAGGCACAAGAATCACAAGGGAAGGGCGCACAACCAAGTAGGCAAATCCAATTTTGGTGTATCTTGACTATTTCTAAGAAGTTAAGAGTATTCCAATCATTATGAAAATAAGGAGGGGTATTTTCCCAAGAAGAGGTCCAAACCGATTCAACTATACTAGAAAGAGTGGTGTTCTATATATTGTCAGTGGTTATTGTAACTGCTATACTTCCAAGTAGAGAATGGAAATGCGTGACCTCTGAAGTTATATATGTGTGTGTCACAAAAGTATAACATAGTGGCTCAACTTTACAAGCAAAGGTACAAAATTCTCACATCTTACCATCACTATATGCATTGCTTAAAAGAGGCCACTATAATAGTGTGTAGCTCCAAACAGGTTTTATGTGCGTCATTTCATTGATGTCTATGTTGCTAGGACCCAGTGTAATAGCATTAACATACAAACAGACGTTGGGTATGTCATAACAAGTATTACTGGAGACAGGTCAAACTGACCGTGATCTTTGAGTGCCTTCCACCAGAGGATGAAATCGAAATGGTCACAGAAGGAGAAATCCACTGCAAATATATTACATAGTACTATAATTGATTCACACTGCTAAGCAATGTCTTTGTTCGTTTATTTCAGAATTAATGTACAGTCGACAAGCATTTTCTTTGTTCATTTATTTCAGAATTAATGTACACTCTACATATGCACAGAATAAAGGCCTTAGGAAACCAAATCTAGACAAATTTGTAAATCAACCTTTCTACTATCATTTCTTTCACCAGTAAATCCACCATTTTAATACAACACCCATGGATTCATGTGTAAAATAAATCAATCTTGTCCTCACAATGCGGCATCCCGCACCAGAAAGCCACAATAAACACGGCTTCCGAAAACTTTGACTCGACCTTTTACTCTTGTCTTTGTCTTTGTATCTCTTTTCTCCTAGAAGTTTCGAGTCTTTTTTCACCCAACAAAAAAATAATGTGCTTCTAAAAAGAATATATCCTCTTGATACAAAAGAATGCAACAACTCACTGCCTTGTTACTAGAAATACATGATAGAAAAACCCAGCTGGAAAAACTGGCTTCAGACTTGCTTAGCAAAACTTGTGAAGTTCTCTCTACCCCCAAAGAGAAGGCACTATGTGGACAACTACAACGTTACTACATGTGAGGTAGTACATATAATTGATATTGAGCTGAAGTAGAAAGAAAACAAAATTCCATTGAAAAGTCACTACAAAACTAAGGCCACTTTCTCTTGAAGAATTGATGGAGCTCTTCGAGCAATGAGCGGCTCATAATGATCAGCTCCAGATCCACACCACCCTGTCATGATATTCAAACAAAACATATACTTAATCTCTTCACAAGCATGCCAATGCAAAATACATGCACATTATTGAAACCACTTCAAAGACCCAAATACACTGCACATGCAAAAATAAGATACAACTCCATTGTCTGCATAAATCAAAGTTCAATTCTTCACACATTTCCCCACATCTAAACATGTATCAAATTGACATATCTTTCTGTTATCTTCAGATGAATGCTCAAAACATGTAATTCTGAGTAATTTCATACGCATTCATTCATGCACTCTCTTTATCTCTACAAAGCCATTCTCTTCAAAACCAAGCCCAGAAAGGTGTACATATCCAAGACTAAAGAAACCATATTGATTCATGCATTTCCACCATCTCTATAAAACCACTCACATAAGCATGTACACATACCATCTCTTCAAAATCCACAATGGAATATAAAGGTGTTGCATTTGTAGAAGAGCCGAATTAAATCCACAGCTTTTAGTAAGGCAAACAAGTATTTCCCCACCCCCATCACTTTGAAGCCATACACAAATATCAGAATGCATTCCCTTCAAAGAAATTGCTCTCTCTCCCCCACACACAATAAATTGGAATGAGATGAATAAAAGATGCATGAGCACCACAAAATCAGAAGTTTTACCAGTGCCTTTCATGAATAAAAAAACGGGGTAATGCTGAATCTCGCCCCGTGGTCTATGAGAAAGGAAGAAAACACAGTGCTCTTCATCCACCATAGCATCAGCTCCATGAGCTTGAACCTGAGCCAATCAATACCACTAACTCAAATTCAAAGTAAATCAAACTTAATTCAAACAGAGGGAGAGAAAGAGAGGAATACCACAAAGATTTCTCGGTGATATTCTGATGCAAGACTTTCAATGGCTATATCATCGCCAAAGGCAGCCGCTCTGCCTTCTCGGTTATCGTCGATGCTGATGAGACCATCCTCTGCATACATCAAAGTGATGATATCATGAACATCATTAGTATCTCCAGCAATAGACATGTATTTGGCCCATGCATCACCATTATCCACAGCAATGCACCGTTCTTTATATACTGTCTCAGCAGCACTTTCACTGAAAAAAATGGAAAAATGATTCAAGAAAAATAGAAATAACTGACTCTCCATAAACACCATTTTTATTATGCGATTTCTTCCTAACTCAATTGGAAATAATGAAGGAAGAAATTAATGGGAAATAATGAGAAAAAAAACACATATCAATCTATCATGAAAGAAAGAAATGCATTTTTAAATAGTTCACACTGAAAATGGAAGACAGATAGAAAAGAACGTCGTTTTTTTTAGTACCAAACACATACCTTTACAGACTGTTTCCGCAGTCTTTTCAGACTGCAAAAACAGCTCTTTGAGGGTAGTTTCGGCAGCAATTTCAATGAAAAACACTCGAAAGAGATAAGTGCATCTTTCAAACTATTTTAACTGACCTATTTCAGCAAATATTTCATTCTAAAAGAGAGGCACTTTCATTTGACATGCAATGCTAAGAAAGAAATGGATTGTGAAGCTATACAATGTTCAAGCGGCGTCTTTCCCGCAGAATGGAAGAAAAGAAAGTAAGAACTTTCAAGCTACTGAGAAGTTTTACTGGGTTTTACTGCATGGTCTGCAAGACGGGGCAAAATACACTGTATAGCAGGCAAATCTTAGAATGTAGATCGCATGGAATCGATATGCAGAAATAAATTATTCAGGAAGAACACAACACGCATAGAAGGAGAAGAATAAGATGCATGTTTCCTACATACGGAGAAATGTTTCGAGCTACCATAATTAAGACTGTAGGTAGCACGAAAGCCACGAATTTTCGTTGTCACTTCACAAACCAGAGAAAGAAAAATAAAAAGAGAGAGGGATTCAAGAGAAAGATGGGTACCAGAAGAATACAAATGACTGTGTAAACGTACCTAGAGACGCAGCATTGCACGAGCTCTTGGATGGCGGAGTCCATAGAATCTCTTTCTTCCTTCTTGGCGAGCAATTTCACCTCTTGAACAACGTGAACACCCCATCCACATCCCAGATCTGGACTATACAGGTGTTTAATTGCTCGATCTGTCTCAGATTTGTTCAAGACACCGGCTTTATAGTCTCTGACAAACCTCTGAACAGTCTTTTCTCTAACAGACTGAGCATGATCATCATTCAGAGACATAGCTTTTTGCGCAGCAGAGAAGAGACAGTTCCCATCAGCTTCAACATCGCCTCCATGGTGGAGAGTGAAGGCAGAAGAGAGAGGTTTGGATGGATGCTTCCAAAAGACGCCTTTGGCAGCGAGTTTGAGAAGGGCTTGGACCTGCTGAAATTCAAGGCCAGAAACGGAGTCCCAAGAGGGAGAAGGAGAAGTTTCGTCGCCATCGCTGGGAACAGAATCGGAAAGAGAAGCAGAAACAGAAACAGGAGGAGAAGGTGATGATGACGAAGTAGAAGAAGAAGAAGAAGAAGAAGGTGGAAGAGGAGGTAAAAGTACGGGTGAAAGCGCCGGAGGAGAAGGGAGGGAGAGCTGAAGAGGATTTTCTCGCCACGGTTCGATTGCAGAGCTATGGCATTGCTGTGGGAAGGAGTCGAGGACACTAGGGGATCCATCGCATTGTAGAAGCTTTCCCATGTCAGGTAGGATCTGAGCGCCAGAAGTTAGGGTTAGGTCACAGAGAGAGAGAGAGAGAGAGAGAGAGAGAGAGAGAGAAGGGGGGTGGGGGGGGAGGGTAGAGTTAGGGTTAGGGTTAGGGTTAGGGTTTCCACACAGACACAGAGATGGGAGAGAGGTGGAGATGAATTGGGGGGGAAAAAAAAAAGAAGTGATGGGGAGGAGAGGGTCCTTTTTTTTTTCTTTTGGGCTTTAAAAAAATGCCCGCGGGTATTTACCACGTGGCAGCTCTCTATTGGGGAGATCCTCTTCCACGTGGCGGATTTCTATTGGGTAAGCCGCATGCGTTCATTGGTTTCTCCAAAAATACCAGGGAGGGGTAGTGGTTTTCGGAATTGCTGAAAACTACTCTTCAGACTTCCCCCCCCCCCCCCCACACACACTTTCAAAGCAAAAAAAAAAAAACACATAAAAAAATGAGTCTTCTTTTTTTCTTTGTTAGATGGCGTTTTTATTCTCTTTTCTTAGGACCTACCACACACACTCCTTCTCCAAAGCACATTGCATGTCGTTCTGCCACATCTTTTTTAGTCATGGATTCTCTCTCTCTCATCAAACCACACAATTTATATTAACGGATGTGCGTGACAAATGCTACGACGGCACCCCAATTGACTGCCTGTCACCACGAAACTACAAGGGTAAGTCGTGTGGGACCTGTTGAATCGCCAATAGGCAAGACCCCCCAACACTCCACCGAGGAAAGAATTTTCAACAATAAAAAAATTTGTCGCGTTCATACTCACTCCGTAGATATGCTTTGACTTCGTGCCTACCATCAAATACGAAAGCATTGTGTGCATCCCAATATATGAATGCAAATCCCTAATACCTCGTGAATAGGAAACGTTTGTAAAATGTGGAAGAAGCTTTGTCTCACAATCTCCATCTCTGTTCTCCTTATGTTCGTGTATATGTCACTCTCTCTGCAATAACCTTAACAATGTGATGGATGCATTTGCATCTCGTGTGAAATGTACCAAATTGCCCACAAAGAGAATTTGCATAACTAATTGTCTTTCTATGGTAAATTCCAAAATTTGATTTATGAATACCACTTTCTTTGTGATTTGTTCAAAGTAACCCATTCAATACTAAGTTGGGTGAGTATGAGGGAGCATCTTGCTACCCCAAGGTTGCTTACAAAACATATTGTGAAACCCATGTTGTCTTTTGGATACACATTCACATTGTGGAGAAAGATGGTGACGGTTACAATATTTTAACTTATTTGGAAGGTTGAAAAAAAAATCAATGAAACAAAAAAGAGTGCTACAAGGCAATCTATTGAGCACGTGTATTTTGTCAAACTTCTTATGCTTTAATAGGGGAGCACACATATGTGACTAAGAGGTGAAGGGTTAGTGTGTCCAACTTGGAGATGTTGTGATGAGTTCCATGCATGCAATGATTCACCTCATAGTATGGGATGATCCTCATCCTCAACCCCATGACTAGGGTAATGCATTCATTTAATCATAGTATGAACCATACGTGCATTTGCACTTGAGAATGTTCCAATCATTCGAGTATGGTAAATACCATACGTTTGTATTCATGATTTATTATAAGGTAAAAAGTTTTGATAACATACGCATTCGTATGGAAAAGAATGTTTGCCAATGCATTCGAGTATATTACATGCTATGCATTTAATGATTTTCTCTTAATACTCCGCTCAACACTCCATTCTTGACTTTCATATACGAGCTCAACCTTCTAGGTGGTGCTTTATGGACAACGCCCCAATTATCACACCCTCTTAATTATGTCTCACAAATTGCATTATTTGTCAAGCATGTATGTATGAACCTATAATATATGTTCATGTTGCAACTTCATATTTCCATAGTTCGTACCTTATATACCTTCCATGACCTCATACTTGATGTATGTTGATGCCATGATGCAACTGTGATGTCTATCTCGTGTGATTGGGGGTGACCTTAGGCCACCCTTTGAAATAATCTAAAGCCTTACAATCTATTATTGCATAGAGAATGTAAGAGCTAAGATTTGGGTAAGATCACAAGGTATGGTTGACCGTGATTAATGGGCATTTTTACATCGCATTAATTTGACATCTACAGTTGATGTTTGCACATTAATATTCCAATTTGGACGTTTTAGCAACCTCCCATCTCATCCCATTGGAAAAACACCCTCTAAGTATGAGAATTTTTTATGATTCATTAAGAGGGTCTAGGCCCCTTCCCATGTTGGTATGTAACCTAATATGCATATTGAAACTCAAAAGTTTTAGGTACAACCCAAAACCCTTTATGCAGAAATTCCAGTGATCTTCCCTTGAAAACCACATTTTGCATATTATCACTTGATAGTCATAAGATGTCTTACACCCTAATTGAGCCATTTCTTTAATTCAACCACCCCATCAAATGATAATATTTTGCTCTTATAATTTTATTGGAGCTCAAATCCAACATTCAAGCAACATTTGGTAACCCATGGTTCGACATATTCTTCAATTTTATAATGTACTTCTATACCCTTACTAATTCCAATATGTCAATTGGTTGAGCACATGTTTCCAATAGCCTAACCATGTAGGTTGTAGTGGATTTAACTCCCGTTTGTCTCCTCACGAATATGTTCAAATTTTTCTCGATCTTATTCCATGCATTTGGTGAGATAGGAGTCGGATCACCCCACAATTTACTTGTGTCATAGTGGCATTAACTATCATTAGTCTAACCTCTCATGCACGTGTCTCGCATTGGTTGAATCAATTCCCCAACATGTAATAACTTATCCAACTAGCTTAACGCTTAGATTCAAAACACATGGTTCATTTATTTGGGCTAGGTGCACCACGATCCAATAGTATTATATTTGAAGTTTTACATAAAATGTATGGATTCTTCCTTATACGTAAAAAGTAAGGTATCAAAGAGGTTGCATTGTTCTCGTTGTTTGTTATTTTTGTGCCATTCACATTAACAATTAGTTTGCTAAATTGGTGAAATGCTTCTAGAACTCCGAGTAAGCATTTCTAACCCTTTGCATCATATGAAAAGATAACCTCATTTTTTGCATATCAAAACAATAGAATAGATGGTTTCATGGACCAGGTAGTGTGGTAATACTGGACATCATTCCTTAGCCCATGTTTACTTGGAAAGTATTTAGAAAATATGCACGCGATCTTTAATTTGCTCCTCGATTTGCCATAGAATGCACTACCTAATATTTCGGGTGGCCTAGAAATCCTGAAATATCTAAAAGTCTCTTCGGTTGTGGAACTTATTATTGGATTTTAGGATCTAACTTGCTCATATAAGGGTGCAATACCCATTCTATAATGAATGACTTCCAGTTTCAACCATTATATTCCACAAGTCACCAATTAGTGTTGCATGAAAAGCTTTTTACGTAGACATGAAATAATCTTTGAATGTCAATATCTCGATCCTTGCTTGATAACACTAATCTCCCTCTTACGCATATCACGTTTATCTCATATTCACCTCGTCTTATGCAAGGGTGTCTTTCATACATACACATGGCTCTCAATGCTAGTTGAACATTTACATAGGAGAAATAGAGAGTGGTAGAGATGGGATAAAGCCTCATTCCCAACCTAAATGGTGTCTGGGAACGTGGGATTGCACAAATGGATACACATGCTTCTTTCTCATGCCTCTATTAATTAGCAAGCTCAAGGGATGCTTTTTCGCTTTCCACATTCAATGGCTCATCATTCTTCTAATGATCAAGCCATATGATGCAAACAACATTGTTTGTGTAGTATAATTTTAAAACACCAAACAAAGGGATTAACGAAGCAAAGTTGCAAGGCCATGATTATTGAGGGGGTATGCTTCCATTGGTTGACAAGTGTATATACATGGTGATTGTCAATCTTGGCACCACCAACATTCATTTTCTAATCCATATGGGCCAAAAAAAGAGAGCAAAGCATACTAAATAAATGCTATTGCATTGGATGCATGCTAATCAATTTGAGCATCGAAATGTGGTGTAAAATAACGTGACAATATAAATCTAGATGATATCTGCATACATGGTTAAGAAAAATTTATTCCTGATACTTACGAGGATCTAGATATATACAACAATGGGGATTCAATCAAGAATCTTGGATTACAATTATTCACTTATCGAGGGACAACACGTATAAATACATGAGATTTTTGTGAACATTGAACCACTGTCAAACATATATCGTGGAATGAGCAACATTTTTTGTTATGACCTAGTGAACAAACTGCACTTGACTTCCCCAATAGTGAGTGCAGGGGAATTGGACCCATAACACACGAGTAATGTAAGTACGAACAACGAGGTAAGTGAAGTTATATACCTTTTGATCATAGAACTACCAAGAACATCATAATACACGTTAATTTTGATGAGTGATGCTTTCTCTTTGCAGTAGTGCGACTTATGCAATCAGAGGCATCACACATGCACTTGCACATGCACATGCAACCTTGGCAACATGATATATCAGGTTTAACTTTATATACTACATGGACAAACCTACTTGCCTCAAGATTCCTTCCACACAAAGAGTTCCTCGAAAGAAAAACTAACAAACATCCTCCTCTCCCCACGAAAGAAAAAGCTTATATTGCAAGGGCCAAAATGTGATGCGGCAGCTAGTATGAAACCATCCTGTATAATTCAAGACCCCCTCAACTAGTATGAAACCATCCTATTTAATTCAAGACCCCCTCGGCCCCCCCCCCCCCCCCCCTCCCCCTGCCCCCCAAACCCCGTGAATACAAAGCCTCAGTTGTGTAGCACGAATGAACACATAGTGAAATGATTCATGACATACAATGGACAAATGGACGAGGACATAATTCCATCAGCCGGCCGAGCGACCCCCGAGAGAGTGTGGATAGAATCCATTGAATCACGATCAATCAATTGGTCCTCAGGAGAGGGACCAGAACCTACTTCACCTTGTTAGATGATGATATGCACTGACGGAGAGAGTTAGCCTGATCCACAGACACCCCCACAGACACCCCAGCAGGACACATAGAAACCCTAAACACGTAACTGATCATGAGCGATGTAATATCTGCCGAAACAGATCCACCGGAAGTAACAGAACATACTATCAAGAAGCCCCCTAAACAGTTTACTGTCGATCCTAATGGCCTAGAAGTGGTTGTCTTAAACAACCCTCGTGGCTTCTCTGCACAGGTACATCCCATCCCATCCCATCCCGCCCTCTTGTTTTTATTTATTTTAACTTCCTGTACGTATTCGTTTGTTTTTTTCAAGGATCTAGTATCCCTCCCCACTCTTCGGATTATTTCTATTTTCTTTTTAAAATTGAGTAATTTTGGTACCTTTTTTGTGCATGTAAGGATCTAGGACCCCTGATGAAGAATTAACTTACTTCATCAATCTTAGAATAACGCTATGATGATGGAATTAAGGCTTGAGTACACCCATGTGTTCAAGAAAGCGTTCTTTAGTAATTGGCTTCAGTTACTTTTTCATGCATGCGGTAATTGGACATTATGAGAAAAGACCGCAAATTAGTAGGATTTTAGTCTATTTTAGTGGTTGAATATTAAAAACTAATAAATGTTTGACAAGTTATATCTTTTCCTCCATAAAATATTACAAAATTATTAGAGAATGCCACCAACTTATAGGAACTTGGTAGATAATTTTACGTGGTTGTGTCCAATTAAAATTAAAATTTAGTAGGAAAAAACGTTTATTTGTCTGATTTTGTTTCCATTATAAAACATTCCAACCCTCACCTTTGCCACAAATTGATAGGAATTTAAACAAAAAAATGTATATATTTTGGAGGATTTCTTCCTTTATAAGCATTTCCAATTAGCAACTTTATATATATCGAACTTCATTTTACTGAACAAAGGCACCTGTTTTCCAAATACCACAAGTCTCCAACCAGCCAAGGCTAAATGGTTGGATGGATGCATGAATTAGATCGTGCTCTACTTTAATCCAAGATGGTAGACACCTTGGTAGGATAATATAGGACACCCATATATCTGCTTCAGTGTGATGGAAGAAACACCCCCACGAAGAGAGGTAATATTGATGGTGAAAATTGTTGAGAAGTTTACAGAGATGTAGCACTTCATAAGTTCCATCTTTTAATTCACCTTATCCTGGCTTGATTTTCTAGCATATTGGGGATGATAGAACACTCATTGCGTCATGGATGGATCTAGTGAATTTAAATTACCTGAGGTTTTAAGGAATTCTTTGTCCTATATAACCTTGATTCAATTTGGATCATTTGTCAAGGTGTTTGCCTCATCATCACCTACATTATCTAAATTTCTTGCTGAGATATTCATACATCAGTGGGGTTTTCAAGAGGATTTCCATCCTTAGATCTTACCATATCCACATGACTTACTACCTTTTGGGAATTTTTGTTGTATAGCCTACTGTAATTAGGATCATTTGTCAAAATGTTTACTTCACTAATATGTACATTATCTAGTGTTTTTGCAAAGTTGTACTTTCCACCTAATTGAGCTTGTCTAGAGGTGATGCGAAGACTTTTTCTTAGCTAGCAATCACTGCTTTTCTTGTTAGGAATCAAGATAGTATATGCATGCACTAGAATTTCTAAGGTTGTATTCACATTAAGTGTGGAAGTTGTGATGTGTTTACAAGTGATAAAGAGAAGTACAGCAATTAGCCTGATGGAGAAGAAAGGATTTAAGCTCCTTAAAAAGCTTGGAATATGCATCGCAGCACCTAAAAAAATGAACCTTGGGAAATTGTTCAAGCTTTTGTGAATGCACTCGAAGAGTGTAAATGTAAGGAAAGAGGATTTTTCCTTGGTTAAGAAGTAAAGGTGGTAAAACAAACCTCGTGAGATCTTCTCATGATACTCTAGCTCTCTCTCTCTCTCTCACACACACACACACACACACACACACAGAATAGGGAAGACATGTATCGAGACACATAGTCTAGCACATCCATGTCCATACGTGGCCACTAATAGTATTTCTAACCAAGCCGAGAGTCGTTTTCCCAAATGTCCAACACATGGACTATCATGGAATAATATGTCACAACTTGATTCCTAATATTGGGAACTTGTGGAACACATCTCTCCTTTTTTCTCGAGAACCCCTTGCTCAACGGAGAACTTCAAGGGCAGTATTCTATTGGAGAACTGCTCTCTCTAGCATCTTCCATGTGATGATTATTCTAAATAAATTTGTCTGCTTTTTGTGCTTCTTGTGTAGCATGTGATGTTTCACCTTCGAATATACGGAAAACTCATTTGGTACCTAAGTCTACACAAAGCATTGTTGTCTATGTTATCTTTTCCTATATTATACTCTTTTTCCATGTGGGAATCCTCAAATCCAATTTGGTAGAGAAATACTTCATAATCTCATGATCAGTCAAAATTTTAACTTGGGTATGTACAGTTAGTAATACCATCTCGCAAATGCATGCATGGGCCACTTCATGTGCATTGCGAAGAGGTTTTTGCTCTTGAAAGCTAATGGTCTATCTTGTTGAATAAGGATGGCCCGTACAACTACATCACGAACATTAATCTTTAGGATATATGGTAGCGATGGGTAAATCATTCTCAACATTGTGTAGATGCTAGCATATCTCTGGATGAATTTCTGAAGAACTGGAAAGCCCTAAAAACAATCTGAACTCCGACACATGACTTGGTGTGGGCCGATAGAATAGAATAGTTTTTTTAATGTCAATGGGGAGAGGCCAATGCAACCATATAAGTAAGTTCTTAATTGCTCTAAAGTTAGTAACCAAGTTGGTCGGAGACTTGTCACTATCTTGCTCATCACCCATGCAAGTTAACGTGGCATTAGCCAAAACCTTTCTCTTTCTATTCGGACAGTCTGTAAGTTAGTGTTGCCCCAAACAACCAAAACATAGAGCTTCCTGCGAAACTTTTTTGTTGTTTCTTGGTTAAACTAGATTTATGCTTTTCATACGAGAAGGGTTCAAGGACCCTCATTTTATCTTGCCAAATATGGGTTTACTGGGAAACAACAATTTTGTAGACTGCTTAGACTTCTCCCGCATAACAAAAGTGTTTCTAATGCTACCCATTATTTGCCCTATGTTGAGGGATTCAGCTAACAGGTTTTCAACATTCCTTATATACGTGACAATCTCAATAGCCGGACTGAGCATGGTACATTTCTCTCTAAGAACTAACGGTCAAAGAGTGTCCACAAGACCTAAGGCAATATTGTGTACCTGCAATAATCAGATATCTTCTTGTGTATACTGTGGATATTATCTCACGTTATTTATCTTCATACGCTTGCACAAAAGTTTTGTTGAGTGACAAAGAACCAATCATCAAGGGACCTACTGCACTTCTATGGAAGGGACAAAGTTATTCATAAACATTGCTTTAAAATTAACCCCTTCCTAGGGCATTTGGTTATCTTAAACTACTTTCCTCCAACATCCATGAGCTATGACTTGCAGGTTAAATGATGCATGTTCTATGCGGGTTTGATCATCAATTCTTGTGAAAGTGGTAGATTTCGATTTACAAGCCATTGTTATATCGTGTTTGCATTCCAATCTGAAACATTGTCCTTATATTTTGGTGGATTCAAGTCTTTTATGAAATAGCTAGGCTTATGGGATGCTGGTGTGTTATTAGATGAAGTTTTGCGGATGCGTCAACTTCACTCCCAATGCCTGGGGTACATCAACAGAGTGGACAGACTGACTGCTGTCAATTGTTCAAGCAGGGGTTGCTCGTGGATATAAAATCTTTGATTGACTACCTCCCTGAAGTCACTAAGTCGCTCATTGATGTAAGCATCGGTGAGGACATCCTCAATCTAGGGGTTGGAGCAAGTAGATTGGGGAAAACTTGGTGATGACCATACTGATATTTGTGATGCCAGTAGTTAGGACCGAAAAACAAAGGTGTGGTCTGTTCTAATGCGTGTCCTCTCAACATTAAATTCCTCTATATATTAGCCCCCATGCACAGTGGCTAGTTTGCATCTCTACCTTTTGGATACAATATTTTCGTATTGTGTGTCCACACCTATGCCTAGGGACATTCTAGAATGGTCCCATGAATATTAAGGTTTTGACAGATCCCCTTGCTATAAGACTGCATGGAAATTTAAATTAGATGAACCTCTGTCCATATCCACTGTTTGATGGCACTCTTGGGTTGGGGCCAAATTCTGAGATCAAAGTATAGCAAATATAAGACCCTGTCTCTAGTACCACCAGGGTAACCTTGTGCTATCCTAGCCTATCAGCCTCTTTGCTAGATCTCTAGTTAGTGTGTGTCCACACCACAAGTGAAGTGTGATCCTCCCTTTATAAGCAATCAATGGACTGTGCCAATACAACACTGAACACCCATCGACTATTTTTCTAAGATAGGGGTCTTCTATAACATGCACATAACAGGGTTCTTTTTATAATCACAAAAATTACAAATAGTTATCAGGCTCCATAGAGAGGAAAGTTTCCATGATAAAGTTCTAGAACATAGATTTAAATACTATGATAAAGTTCTTGAAGATAAATTTAAGTTATGAATTCATGGCCGCATGACAGCCTTTTGGCACTGGCAGATCATCATCAACATGAAAGATCCTTGATTTATGTAGACATCTTTAGAATGTTTGATGATGTCATCATCATATATGATATTGTTCTTCATATTAACATCAATCTAGAATAATATAATCTTCCCAGGTTACTGAAAGGAGGTTCTACACCATAAACCTCTCATTGTGCCTATACCAACTGTGATGTTTTAATGTTACCTTTTAGAATCTGTGACCCATATAATATGAAGTGCATCATCAACATGCAAGATAATTGATTTCTCTCGACATCTTTAGAATGTTTGATGATGTCATCATCATCTATGATATCGTTGTTCATATTAACATCAATATAGAATAATGTAATCTTCCCAGGTTACTGAAGGGAGGTTCTACACCACAAACCTCTCATCATGCCTATACCAACTGTGATTTTTTAATGTTATCTTTTAGAATGTGTGACCCATGTAATATGAAGTGCATCATCAACATGAAAGATTCTCAGTTTCTCTAGACATCTTTAGAATGTTTGATCGTTATTCATATTAACATCAACCTAGAATAATGTAATCTTCCCAGCTTACTGAAGGGAGGTTCTCCACCACAAACCTCTCATCGTGCCTATACCAACTGTGATCTTTTAATGAGACTCGTAGATAACTAATATTCTGTTCTTATCTTAATACCAATATTTTTAAATACACCATGTCTCATATCTACTCCATAAGTTTTCCGCTTGTCTAGTAAATTTTTGTTATAAATATTGAAGTTTATTGAGAAATTTTCACCCGCATGCTCTTTCCCAGAACTTTATGTTCATAACTAGTTTATAAGTCTTCTTGAAAGAAATTAACTTTACTATTTTCTCTTAAATAAAGCGTAAATTGGACTATTTGGATGCTTTTAGGTACACTTATATGGAGGTCATGTTACTTCATGGAAGGATGATCATGGAGAAGACCTACTATTTATGAGCTCTAAGGTTGTTTTTGCTTTCCATTACCCTTATAATCATATGATCACAAGTAAATAGGGATATAATAATAACTAAATTAAATGTAACAGATCCAATGTTGTGCTTCACTTGGACACAATGATATTCAAGCCCCCACTTGAACAAATTCAATATCTTTGGTAGTAAAAGCATTTGATACAATTATTAAAGGAGATATTTTCAAAACCAATAAACACCAAACCATATAGCTGTTAGGTTAAGACACACATGATGATCCCGATGTCTAAAACCCAAATGCAAGCCATTCACAATGCACCATTGCAACTCCTCTAACCCATCCACAGCAAAGACCCCTCTTCGCTATCAATCCTCTCTTCACAATTGTAGCTCCTATGTAATTATGCTTTATCTTTATGACTCTCAATCACTTCTACCTTCCGTTGAGATCACAATCTGCTGCCTCACCTTTTCACACTTAATCTGGAGGTCTTTTCAGCTCTCAAAAGTGAACGATGGTGATGGAATTTGAGATTGCATTTTTGGATGTCTAGTATTGTGGGGATGGTTTAGTTTTTGATGTGTTGGACACATTGGAATATTTTGCAGGTTAACACTATTGAGATTGGTGTTTCTTGCATTTTTTTCATAAGCATCACATCAGTAACTTTGTGCATTTGATTTCTGTTGTTGGCCATATTTTTGGTACAAAAGAAAACATGAAAGAGTTTTATTAGTTTTTTAGGATGCTAACTATATTAATGGCCGGTTTTATAGGCAATCTTCAAGCCTCCCAAGCCTATCCGTGGAGGAATTCCCATTTGTTTTCCACAGGTTTGCATTGCCCTCAACCATGAACAGGTTTGAACTATCTGGATATATAGAACCCTTGATCTTAAACTGTACTGTATTGGGGTTTTTGTAGTTTAGCAACATGGGTTCTACAGGGCAACATGGGTTTGCCCGGAATAGATACTGGACCGTTGATGCAAACCCCCACCCACTACCTAGATGTAGTGATGATGAGGCAACAGTTGACCTTATTCTCAAACCTACTGAGGAAGATAAGAAGACCCGGTATCATAGGTATACTTCAATAGCAATTGACATAAAACTGTTTCTGTGGAGCAGCTGTGTATGGTCTTTTCGTGAGTGTTATCCACTATATGGGAAAATACTGTATTATATCACTTACTAATCTAGAAAATCTTTGTAAGACTAAGAAAAACTACAGATAATGCAAGGAGTATTTGTGTACATAGATTTGCTCTCTTTATAAGATCTGGAACTATATTGATACTTCCGCAAAATTTTCTGTATAACTGTTTGTATAGAACAGTTGAGACTAGGTTATTATACTCACTTCTGCTATAGAGAAAAGGCCTTGACCATAAAATAACTTACCGATAAAGATTTTTTTAAATTTTAAGAAAAGCTACATTGGGCTTGGCAATAAAAGAATTTAATCATCTAATCAAAATTTGTTAAGATGTTAAAGATTATGCGTGTAAATAAATACATTTGTTCTGTGAATGTTAGTTTTGAATTTCGGCTTCGAGTTTCATTGGGACCGGAAGGGGAGTTGGACATTACAGCCCGAGTTCGGAATTATGAAAAAAAGCCGTTATTTTTCACTATTGCATTGCACACATACTTCTCGGTCTCTGATATCAGGTGAAAATATTATTTTTCTATGCGATTTTGTAGCTATGTTCGAGCTCTATATCTACCATGTTTCAAGTTGTAATCACATGAAAAATATCAGTGAAGTGCGAGTAGAAGGCTTGGAAACCTTGAATTATCTTGATAATCTGCAAAACCGGAAAACTTTTACTGAACAGGGAGATGCTTTAACATTTGAGGGTGAGGTAAATACCTATAATTTTAAGCACAACTCTACTCTAATTTTTTGTAATAATATATTCAGATTGCTCTTATATTCTTTGAATGCAATGTGGTAGTTTGACAGAGTATATCTGAACACACCAACAAAAATAGCACTTATTGATCATGGAAAGAAGCGGACATTTGTGTTGAAAAAAGAGGGGTTCCCAGATGCAGGTAAGTTTTGTTTATTGATTTTATTTCATGTATCTGCAATTAGCAGATTCAGAATATATACTTGTATGTGTGTGTTTGTGAGGTTTATCAAATGCTCTTGTATGTTGTGTGAACTCCCAAAATAACCTGGAAAGTTTAGAATAACCTGCAAGGAAGGCAATAAAGCTGTTTTCGGTGATGTTTGGTGAAGGCCATTAAATAGTTGATCCCAAGCCTATGGGAGACATAACTAGAGCTACATATTGCAGTTTGGAACTGCAACAAAGCGCCTTAGACACTCTTGGGAAGAATGGAAGAGGTGCTTTGTTGAGAGGGACATGCTCCTCATTATAAGATGTACCAAATTCCAGACAAAAATCTGCCTTGAGTGGATGACTTTCAATGGGAATTCACATACAAGAAAAACACTAGACATAGTAAATCACAAAAGATGGTGTAGGATCACAGTTCTTTTCAGACGAGCCTTACATCTACACATACGAGTAGGATGAATGTAGATATGAATGTGCGGATGCACATATGTTATGTCTGTGTGTATGCATGTGTGTATTATATGTACACACATAAATATACATATATATGGATGCATGTGTATGTGTTCTCATATATATATGTAAGATAAATCTATGCCTGTATTATCATCGATCATAAAATTTCATTATAATGCCATGTGAAACAGTTGTTTGGAATCCTTGGGACAAGAAGGCTCGAGCCATGGCTGATTTCGGGGATGATGAATACAAGCATATGCTCTGTATTGAACCTGCGGCTATTGAAGAACCTATTTCTGTCGTGGATCGTGACGAGTGGACAGGCCGCCTAACGATCTGCACCGTCTGTTCCAGCTACCATAGTGGACGTTTGGATCCTGGCAAGGTTCTTGATAACTTGACCAACATTTAATGTTATTTATGGTTCACATTTTTTAAGAGTGTATTTAATTATATTGGAGCACGGCTCCAAAGAAGAAAACAATTGTTTGATTGAATAAATTGGTATGGACTTTGACCAGATTTCTTCTCTTTTGTATGTATTTTTGTATTCTGTTTTTAATGGTGTTTATGCTGAATATACATATTTAAGAGTGTATTTAATCATATTGGAGCACGGCTTCAAAGAAGAAAAACAATTGTTTGGTTGTATAAATTGGTCTGGGCTAAATTATGCCTCTTCTTTTTTGTATGTTCTTGTGTATTCTGTTTTCGTTAATTGGTGCAGAGAATGATGTAAGACCAACTGCAAAATGGTTTGGAGTGTTGAACTATTTTGGTTTTTATAGGACAGAAATGATGCTCCAAAAGAATCTGTTCACCATTCGAATTTGATTCATGACCAAAAGACATTTTTCCACATACATACTGACACAATCATCACCTTAGGGAAACTTTGTGTGAACTAATTAGTATGATTAAGTGACGAGAGACAAATGGCATCAAATGTACAAGAAGGCTGCACATGGTCTTTTACCTTGTCAAAATTTGGCTTCTTAATATAGAGTTATTGTTAAGGAATATGCTAATTTATTCCTGGAATGTGACTACAATGAAATGTGACTTATGCTACATGATCTTTGTCTACCCATTGTTATGTTGTATGATATTCCAGTGGGCATTGCCTCATGTAACTCGGGATTAAAAGTACTATGTATATACTGAGGGTTCTCTTCCAGGATTAATCAATTAATCCTTCAATTAGGTTTTGTAAAGACGAGTCTAATTTGACAATCTTGATTGGGTGATCAAAGACCGATTCAAATCCCCCTCTTAGATGGAGTACTAGTCATTCATAACAATCATTCTACAAGGTGGGCAGAACATGGTGAAGGGCAAGAAGCTTACTATCATTATGGATTGGGGAGAAAATTCGTCGGTTTAAGGATATGCTAAATATTAAACATTATAGTTCGTGAGAGCTTACCAATATGCTGGTTTGAGCAATAATAATGTTGTCACTTTAAAGAATGGAAGCTCTATGACCCAAACAACTGCATTAGTACCAAATTTGGGTTCTTGAAAGCTTTCTTATGGAGAAAAAGTTCCTAAGTTTGATACTTCTTGGATGAACTTTTATAAATTGGTTAGATCAAATCCAAGATTCTTTGGGTGAGATTGGGGTCTCTAATTAGCCGAAGGACTAACAACTAATGGCTATCGACCCATCACCTCACAATCACTTGAACATTAGCTCAACTCAACAATCATTCATCATTAAACTCTTGGCAATCGCTTATGGCATGTCATTAAAGCATTCATTGATTGTGATGACCAGATTGGCTATCGATTGCTGACCAAGTTGTTTGATCAATCCACTTAGTGATTGGCTATTGCATATTTGCTTTTTGATATGGCTTTTTCGTTGAACGCTTATCAATCGTTGGCCAAGCTGATGGTGCTTGGCAATTAGCTCAACTTAGTGATCGAATTATTGCTCTAGTCTTGACCAAATCGAGATGATCGACAATGGACGTACAATTATTCGGCTCAGAATCTTAAGTGTTATTAGGCATCACCAACTTGGATTGATAACTAGAGGGGATCTCTATGCTAAATAAATCCTAGCGTTCTTTTGTTGGCTCATTTTAATCATTATTCTAATTTGCTTACCCTATTGGTAAGTTGTTATTCCTTAAACCATTATGTTTTGGGTTCAAAACCCAAATTTACCCACCTCTCTATTATATACTCCATACATATCTCTTAACTATCTCTCTCTCTCTCTCTCTCTTACATTGGGACCACAAGCCACATCCACATCGAAACCCTTTGATCTCTCGCTTCTTTTTGAGAGACTTGGATGGAAATGAAACTAGGCCAAGTAAAAAGCCATTTCCTTATAGAAGATGTTTTTTTTAGTAGAACCATTTAACTTAAGTTCTATTTTATTTTGTTTTGTTTTTTATTTTTTCTTTCAATGAATGGGTAAATACCCCATTTTTGTTGTAAACCAAGATGTGTGATGGGCCAAATTTGGCCTTACAAGACGTTAATATATCTTTCTTTCTTTCTTTCCGTCTGCCGGTTTCGGCTCAAACCGAACCGAACCGGGAAATAATCAGTTAAAGAAAAGAATGTGTAATGTATAATGTGTTTCCTCCTTCCTCTTCTTGAACAGGAAATCCATCTTTTCTACGACAGTCTTCTTCCACTGCAGAATCATACCTCTTCTTCAACAGGAAGATCATTCCGCATTGCTTCATTCTTCTTCTCCCGCCATTATCTGGAGGGACGTACCTCTTCTCTTCAACAGTAGGACCTTCCTCCTCCTCCTCCTCCTCCTCATCTTTTTCCGCTTCTTCTTTTTCTCGTTCTTCTTCTTCTTCTGTGGCTTCGAAAACCGGTAAGTCTGTTTAAAATGTTCTCCCTCGTCCATCTCATTCTTCCGCTGTAAAGTTCGTTTCAATCCTTTCTGCCATCTGCTTTCGCAAGAGTTGAGATGGCTAATACGTTTCGTTTTAATAGATTTTTAAAAAACGTAAGATATCTTGAATTCTACGAAGAGTGTTCATTCATTTGTACATTCTATTTTTAAGCAGATCAAATTCCTGGGTGCTCTGTGTAAATTGCCTACACGCTCTGGAGTAAAATAGGCTAAGATTAGCCCCTTCCCATAGAAAGTAAAAGAAAACTATGAACTTCTGGAAACCTCTCATTTTGATGAAATTTCGTCAACTGAGTCACTCGTTCTGTTTGTGATTGTATTATCAATGGTTCTTCTTTGAGTGTAGGATCGCCAACCAGGAAAATATATAGAGAGAAAGATTAGTTGCAGTCTTGTTACTATAATGCATTCCAGCAGTATCATAAAAGTTGTTTTTTTTCGTGCTAGGTTTTATCATAGACCTCCTTGGTATGATTTCAATGGATGTTCCTTAATCTCGTAAGTAGTGCCATGCCTAGGTCAGGTGCCAGAAACTTCGTATTGGCTCTTGAATGCTTGATTTATCACCAACAAAATTGTTCAGTTATGTCAAGGCTGAGTGCCAAATCCAGTGGGCAGATGATGTAAAAATTCTTCTTGGTTACCCATCCAGACATGAAATCTGGTTGTAGACTATAGACTTGCCACAAGTAAATTTCCCTGTCATTATAGAAGTGAAAAATGACATAAAGCGTTTACTTGATCTTCATATTTTTGTGTCTAAAAGTATGGTGCTCACATATGTGTTTCGAAAAAACAATAACCAACCTGATATGGCTTCACATAAGGTAGCCAAAGCATGTTCGAGAAATTCAAGAAATATCATGGCTCACATCTGTGGTGAGGGTTATGATTCATAAGAGCTCCATACTGGAGAATTAAGTATAAGCCAAAGAACGGTAAAACAACCTGACATGGGTTTATATAAGGAAGCCGAAGCATTTTTAAGCAATTCAAGAAATATCATCTCTCACATCTGTGGTGAGGGTTATGATTCATAGGAGCACCTTACTGGAGAATTAAGTATAAGCCAAAGCACAGTAAAATAACCTGACGTGGAGTTATATAAGGAATCCGAAGCATGTTCAAGCAATTCGAGAAATATCACCAGTCACATCCGTGGTGAGGGTTATGTTTCATAAGAGCACCTTGCTGGAGAATTAAGTATAAGCTACAAACAGTAGCAAAATCATGTTGCTAGTTCTTTAATGAAGTTGAAAGAAGACATTGAGAAATCATTGTACACACTCGCATGCTTTCTTTTCAGACCAATAAACCCCAACTAGCCAATGGTATTTCCAAGAACAAGAAAGGGTTCTTTTCCTGTGGTGTTGGTAATGCAGTAGAATTCTATTTTGGGTTTGTTTCTCAAAATCAAAGCTATTCATACCTTTTCCTTTCATGATTGAACTGATTCCTCTGAGAGGATAGATTTTTATACCGTTACAATCCATTTGTTATTGAGACCCAAAGGAGGCCATGAAGGAACCACATAGAGTTCACTTGGAAATGTTAAGCTAATTTGGAAATTGAAAGCATTCACATTTTTAATTTGATTGTATTTATTATTTTCTGTTGAAAGCATTCACGGCTGCAATTTCAACTGTATTAGGAGAGTGAGATAAAACTTTCTTGAAACAGAACCTGAGTGGATTATTCATGACAGCAGATTTGCATGATATATAGCTTTAGGGGGCCGTTCACACGAACATGTATGTGCTCCAAATCTGAATACATATGAAATAGAAGATGTCTGTACATATCTTGATTATATGTGCTTTTTACATTAAGACAGCAAAGGGGTAAAAGAAGCTTTATAAATTTAGCCCGTACAAAAACGATGTGATCAATTGTTTTTCCTACGGTATTCATTCTATTGAAGGTTGTATTGTTTCAGTATGCAACACTTGAATTCTATTCCCCTTGGTTTTTATCAAGCATGATATATCACATGAAATGGTGTCATAATCAAAACCTTGATCTCTGGCAAAAACTTAGAAATATAAAAGATGAATTCACATAAACGTTGTCATCATTAATTATTGTTTTCTTGCAAAAGCTCACAAATATAAAAAATAGTTTCATATCAACATTTTCATGAGTAAGATCTTATTGTCTTGCTGAACCTTAGAAATATCAAATGATGTTGCTGATGATCTTGGGAGCCCTTGTTTTGGCATGGTTCCTCTGCTTGCTTATCTTGCTCGTTTGTTTGCCATACCCTCAACCACTCCCTTCATTGCATGGTCTTCCTAAACAAAACCCTGGAATGAAGAAGAACCTTCTCCTTGTCATTGCTCATCCAGATGATGAGTCAATGTAAGTATATTCTAGATCTATCCCTTTCTCATCATGGTCTTGTGCTCATTGTTAACATTTTTGTATTTGTTTTTTATGCTAGGTTCTTTGCTCCAACTCTTCTGTCGTTGGACTCTCTCGGTTGTTACAATGTTTGGATCATTTGTTTATCCAACGGTAAGCCTCTTCTCTAACTTCTGGATACATCACAATCTGAACAGCTGGATTTGTTATTTTAATGTTGAAAGTTTTTTGACTTAAACTAGTTTCCTAGATTTATCAGTACCCAGGACTAGATCCTACAATCTTTACACTTAGTTCTGAATTTTAGCAAATTTGTACAAATGATTTATCCCCTTGTGTATATCTTTATATATATACATATATATCCTCTTTGCTCTCTTCTCAATATTTTTTGCTATTTATCTGCAGATTTTGTCAATTCCATTTCATTTGCTTATTTCTCTGATTATCCACATTGTTTTGCTCTTTCAAAATGGTATAAGAGAATTAGTTGCCTTCTGTCACCCGCTGCATTCTTAGCGGTTTTCTATGTTCTAGAATTTAGGGTTTCATAGGTGCTATTGTATATCTTACTACTACTCCATCCTTGGCAGTTCACTAAATTGTCTTCTGAGGAGATCTGTTCTAGGAGAATTCATATCTGTGTTATGGCCACAAGAAATTGCAGATTTTATTGAAAGTTGCAGGATTTCACTAGTATTTTGGTCACAAGGATTCTTTGCAAGAGATTGGTGGTGTGTCATGGTGCTCTATAGTGGTGATGCTGATTTAATCCTTGATTGTAACACTCCTTGTTCCTCTTGTGCTAGGTAAGCGAACATGGTTGAATATTTATTTTTATGATTCGTGAGGATAGGTATAACTAGAATTGTACATCTTTTGTAGGATCTTATAGTTCAATGTCTGTTGCATAGGGGCGGATCAATAGTCCCTCTTTCTTTAGTGATCGGTCTTTTAAAAGTTCTTAGCCTTTCCAATTACTTGACTCTAAAAATGCTAGTCATGATGAAGATGTTTGAGCATCTACCTTACAAAATATGGGAAACCTAAGCCTTCATTCAAAATTCACGTAACATTGGATATGAAGGACAGTGAGCTGGATCAGAAAATGCTAAGGACAACTTGTAAGATGGGCAAACAATGCAAAGAGAACTTCTAGAAAAGCAACAAAGTAAGATGGGTAAAACTGTAGCAAAAGAAATCAGGGTAAGACTCTAGAGTTTCTACTTTTTCAAGCATTAGGTTTTTTTGATGTCTGAAAGGTGACATTTAAAAAAATATAAACTTGTTTGAAGAGGCAGACATAGCTACAGTAATTTGATCAGCAGGGTGTCAAAAGTGAGAGTCTTTATAGAGGTCTACAACAACTAGTTGCTCTACGTATATTTTATGAAGAAAGAAATCCTCTATGTTAACCATTTTGTTAAGACCAAGATTATTGTATTTGGCACAATTCTGTATTTAAAGGGCATTCTAACGTGTACCAGTACACATTTATGTGTGTATGCTGCTCAAATACAATTAGCTGAAATGCAGTTCCAAGAACCAGATTACCTGTGCCCATCTCTGTAGGGTAGATTCCCCTGACCTAAAATGAATAGCACTCTTTCTCCTAAAAAGAAAGAAAGAAAGAATTACCTCCTTTTAAGAGGCCAAAATGGCCTATTAGACCAAACAAGACATAGAGTGGGTATCTTGATGGAGAACATTACAATCAAGTCTCATGTATTAAAATCTAACATGACTGATTATTTTATCTGTGCAGGAAATGCGGAAGGTTTGGGTTTAACTAGGATGCAAGAACTGATGTCTGCATGTTCTGTCTTTAATGTATGTTTTTTAACAATCCTGACTTGAAGTCCAGGCTACTTTTTCCATTATTTCAAAAATTATTTGTATGTAATCTTCAGGTGCCAATGGAGAATATTGAGATATTAAATCATCCAGATCTTCAGGTGAGGTACATGTATTTTTTGATAAGATATTTTTATATGCTATTCAGTTTAGGATATATAAGATTGTGAATATATGGTGTTTCTAATTAGCCATTTGTTTATGCTGTTTTAAAACTCAAAGATAAATAATCGAAAATTTTCTTACTGGCTGGATTTATACAGGATGGTCACAATATGATATGGAATCTAGATTTGATTGTTGAAGAATTGAAGAGGTTAATTTCATTACATAACATCGAGGCGGTAAGATCTTTTTACTCTCTATTCTATCTGAATCATGATTGCTCTTGGTTTTTCTGCATCATAATGCATACAAAGTTTCTTTGGAAGGAATTAGAGTATCTTGAAGTATGGTCAGTTAGATACATCCTCCATACATTTTATCGGCTAGCATTGGGAATCCTTTTACTTGCTTATCGATATTGACATTTTAGTCCCTGAGAAATCTTCATGTTTTTACTTATGATGCCTTAAATAATCTCCATTTAACATGATATGCTACTCTCTGTTTTTTATTATCTACGGTTAGGTTCTTGCCAATAGTGACTTTTGCTTTCATTTCCAGATGATAACTTTCGATAACTATGGAATTTCGGGTCATCCAAACCATATTTCTGTATATCGTGGTGTCTGGTATATACTTTTGTCCTCACAGGTTCATAAATATAAGTGTATAGGATCTCGGAAAAAGAGAAAAGAAAATTTCCATCCATTTATTAGACGTTAAAAAGGAAAGCTTGTTGTTTTTACAAATTCTATTCTGTATTGCAGCTCCAAAAACTTTTATTGGAAATAGAAATGATACATTTATCCCTTGAATTACTAGCTCTTCTTTTCCCAAATTTTCTTACTATTCCTTTTATATATGGAGAATGGGGTCATAACATCATATCCGGGATTCAACATAGGCTACACTATCATATGTATACACTAATTATTGTATTTAATTTCCTAATATATGAAACTAGTTGATATGCTCTAGCAAGTAATGTCTATTGTTAATCATTCTGAAACAATCTGGCATTTACAGTGCGTATCTTCTGAGCTGTATTAAGAATCATGGGACTCAAAACTGCATCGAGGCTTGGAGTCTGGTAGGGCTTCAGATTGTACATAGTTTCTAATTTGTACATTTCGTTTACAAGAAAGATTGGCACATGATTTTATCAGTTAAAATATGTATGTGCATAATATACTCACATCAACCACTAGGATTACTCTGACAATCTAGTAGCTTCAAGATCTAACTGTTTTTTACTCATATAATAAATTACTTATTTTCTAGAATAGATATGTGTGTGTATACAACCTTTGAATGTATGTATATATTCATATACTCTTTGAAAGTATTAGTTATACCACAATGATAACTCAGATGAGCTTTGGAATATGTACAGGAAAGTATGAACATCACATGTAAATATTTTGGACCCATATCAGCTCTTTACACAATGTGGACAAATAGAAATAGGAGAGATATTCATTGCTTTGCGAACAAAGAGCCAATGAAAGGTATCAGAGCTATGAGACGACACGCCTCACAGTGGTTATGGTATGTGTTATTCGGGACACCTTACATATGTTTGCCATTTTTATCAAAACTTCTCACAATTGCTAAAAACTAGTTTTTTGAACATCTGTTTTGTAGGTATCGACGATTTTTTGTGATATTTTCTTACTACACATACATGAATACGCTTATTCGACTTGACTCTTGATAAGCCATCCAATTTTATATTGCCCAGATTACACATTTTTTTTATTATATGGTAAATCTGCTTAATTCTTTGTATTGCTTTATTAAACTAAATTAAATTTTTGAATGCTAAACTCTTTTATTGTAATGGGTGTTTCTTAATCCTTTGTATTGGTTTATTGGGTTAGATTAGATTTTTGAATGTTAATTCTATTATATTTTAGTGAAAACACTTGAAACTTAACAAATTTGTTTTATTTTCAAGCACTCAAGAATGGCCAATAATTTTGAAAAATGATTCGATTATGAATTTGTCTTACCTGACTGCAATATATTAATGCTTTTTTGCGATGAGACCCAACTAATTGATATATATTATGTTTTCTGTCTTTTTTTATAATGTGCATAGATTGTGCAATATTTGCAATGCCATTATATGCACACAATTAAAATGCATTGCATTCACTACTACAATGGTATTGCACAACTACAATATTCTAGAGAATGTACAAGCTGGTATATATCGTTTCATGGATGTGTTGAGTGAGTTCTAGGTGTAGGAAAGAATTGGATTCAAACTATATGTACGAAAGCATGTTCTTTGGATTCCAATTATGTAGAATAATATTGTATTTTCATCGATAAAATGCTCAAATGCCTTTTGCATGCATGATTTAGCCTTAGGTGTTCAAAATCAGTTTAAGAAACTCTTATGCACTATTGTGTACACGATGGAGATTATAGGGCATTAATATGGATCAATTAGTTTTAAAGTTTTCATATAGACATAATATTTTCTCATTTACTTTTTAGTAGGAGACTCTTGGTTGGAAGACTATTTCTTGAAAGAATTGTACAAAATTAACACAAAATATTGGTTTGCACAAAAATGTAGGTTAATCTCTTGAACCACTTCGTTTGAGCTTGCAAACAGATTGTTTAATAATTCTAGTTTAAAGGTATTGTGGTTCTTTTTATGCTATAATTAATTAAACCAAACTATTATATGCTATGAATACAGAGTTTACATTGGTTTTATGTAGTCACCCTACTCAATTTAGTTGATTAATAAAGTTCAGAATTAAATTGGGTGATTAGTTGTCAAATTAGTGCATTTAAGACATATTGAGTTGATAATGGTTTGCACTAGGAATTGGAAATGGTTAAGTTTTAGCTTAATCAGTTTAGGTCCAAATGTCAACCTAACCAGATTGAGCTTATCCCTAAATTGGTCGAGGATTAATTGATTTGGAAGGACTTGATCTGAATTGAAGTGGGCTCAAACCAATTAAGAAAGCTCAAGCCTAAACAAAGCTGAGCTGATCCTCCAAACCGTTTAAAAATGGCTTAACAGTTTGGATTCAGTTGGAGTTGACTTGTTGCCAACTTCTAGTTCACACTAAACTACATATGTTTAGCCTATTAAGTAGTGAAGAAAGCTCAACTTCAATGTTGAAATGAAATTGATTATTGTATTGATATTTGAACTCTTACTTTTTGGTAAATGCAAAATTAATATTTTCAATAGGTTCCTTGTTACTAGAGTTATGCATTGATGTTTTGAGTAAAGTTGATCTTACCCCCTTGGTTGGACAAGTATTTTTTGTAATTGTTTATTATCTCTAAACACTATTCCTACTTTTAGTTTGAGGTCATGCATGCCAACAATTGCTCCTAAATGTATGGCTTTGCACTATTTACCTTTGACTTTTGCGTACACAAGAAAAGAAGTGATAACATGATGCTATTATGCGTGAAGGAAATGTAAAGAAGTGCATGTCATGTGTGGTCAAAATATCTTGTGTTATCTTGTAAAACCTTGAGTGTTTTATGCCCAATATGAAATGTTTTTGTGTGATTTTGTATATGTGAGAATTGTATTAATATTTACTTCTAAGGCATTAATTGTTTTGGTAAAATAAAAAAAACTTTACCTTCATTAGTTTTAAAGCAATGATTGATTGCAACAATGTAATCTTATCCAAAATTGTGGTACAAATGGAGACACTAAACTATTGCCCTATGTTTTGCTTTTCCTTCAAATTCAGCTAGTCTAGTCTACTTGAAAGTTCTAATAGCCTCCTCAACTCGAAATTGTATAGGGTACATTGGTGGAAAGTTGATCTTTTGTAATTGGTGTGATAATATAATTGTTCATTATGCGCTTAAATTCATACTCGAAGCAATACTTTAGCCACTATAATACTTGTTCCGACACCTTTTTACGCACGTTGAATGCAAGCCACATTGATTTTCGGTTAATCCAAGAACATTATGAATTTGTGTAGACACTAAATTTGGTTTGTTGCATTTTGATAGTTTGCACATGCATTCGTTATGCCATTAAAATTAACAATTGAGGTTTTTGAGGCCGATTATTTTATACTTATAGCTGAAGTTGAATCGATTCAAATTTCTCATCGAGCGTAGTAGTAAAATGTGTTAAATAATGTCATTTATGATAAGTGTCACTGAAGACAAAAAATAAATAAATAATGGGTGCTATATTATATTGGAAACATGTTCATATAGCAAGCAAAGGACACATCCACAACTTTTGTAGTTTTGTTAGTTGTTTTGATGTGATGCAATTTTTGTAATCCACGTCTATGGCGATTTTAATATGCAAAGAAACACTAACTTATTACCCCTAGTTCTCATCTTATTAATGAGGTTATTGTATCTTATGAAGTGGGGAACTCGTGAACCAATTATTACTAGGCATTCTTCTTGTATATGCAAGTAAAAGATAAGCATGCCATAGTGAAACATGGTTATTTAAGTATTATAAAGAATTTCCACTTTCTACATACTTGACAATGATGATATTCTTTCTTAACAACATTTGCATTTTGCCTATATGCATATGATGTCCTTCTCCAAAACTGAACCCTCCTTCAATAATATAGAAGTCATAGATTAACTATAGTATGCGGCACACCCATGTTTATAATGTGGTAGCATTGAAAAGATCCGTGAAATTTATGCATGATCAAGAATATAGTCATTTTAATGCAAAACCCTTAAAACAAAGAAATATGACATGGAGACTTACCAAAGTAATCTTAAAAAGAAAAAAGAGTAGGCTAGGCATGTGCGTCAACATTTGAGAAATGTATTAAGGATCATTATCATGATTGGGTGCACACAAATTTTGAACTTATATTAGTGTAGCATACTTTTCTAAAGAATCACTAAAGAGAACCAATACAACCTTGATTTTGAAATTTTGGGTTACTTAGAGAGAGAGAGAGAGAGAGAGAGAGAGAGAGAGAGAGAGAGAGAGAGAGAGAGAGAGAGGGATTGGGGATGTGGGTGGTGGGTGGTGGGAAGATTACATGGATGTGGCTCAATACACAAGGTTGTACAATAGAGACTAGAAAGTCAAGCATTCAAACCCTACATTCCGTACTAGCATATGAGTTGTGCATCTCAAAATATTTAAACGTCAATGCATGGGTAACTGAAAACTTGCATTTAACACATTACCATCCAATAGGTATATAGTAAGATTTGAACATGGCTACATAAGTTCGTAAAACTAACATGGTACTAACTTGATACTAAGAGAGAGAGAGAGAGAGAGAGAGAGAGAGAGAGAGAGAGATTTTATCTTTGTCCTCAAACTTACAAAATCAAAGTTAAACATTTTCACGTATTAAGTGGAGTCAATAATTGGTTCTTGATGTTCAGTAATATTCCCGATTTTAATGCTTTGGAATGGAGCATAACAATTGAGCACACGTTCTCAAATGCACAAATATCCCTCTTTCAAGCAATGTGTGTGTGCATTCTTTCCTTTATGACCGTAAAGGATCCCATGCCCAAGATATTTATCGTCCTCAAGAGACCAATAGCATGGCACATTGGACCAATCAAAGAATTACAATAATCTCCTCCTTAATCTTCCCTCCAAACGAGTTCTGAAAAGAGGTAACCTTGTATGCTCTCCAAAGAGTGTTGGAAGTCCTTTGTAAGGGACACATTAGAGGGTACATTTGAGCCAATGCCCCCAAGCAATAACCGTCCTTGAATGAATAGAGACAAGTTGGTGATATTGATTTGTTTGTGCACCTACATCACTTTGTGAATGTTGAGGACCAATGAATGCATTCAAGAAAATCCTTTGGTGAACTAGCATTGGTTGTTTGGTATGCTTCAAAGCATTTATTCCATTAAGCATATCCGAAATGCACACCTATATTTCCCAATAATAGGAACAAAATGTCATACATCGGAAACAAAAATTCTGAGTGTGAAGGACAACACATTCTGAATTTTGTAGTTTCTCTATTGGTTTTCACACTAAAAAACCCATGCAACATAGACATTTTATTAACCTATGCTACATGTCAGAAATCATGACACATAATACATATATCAAATCAACGAAACAAATCAAGTAATTTCTCATGGCATATGGATTAGATGCACGTTGCATACTATGATGTTGTTATTTAAAGAATTACGCAAATCTCAAGAAGTGAAGAAGGAGACATTGTAGATTATAGAGGTTACGGAAGGTGAGTACATAAAGAAGGTGTCCAAAATATGCTTATGAAGTGTTAAAACTAATGAATCATAAAGATCTATAGGTTTGCAATTGCATTACTTTGTATTTGATCAAAACAACTAAGTATAAAGTTCTATCTTTCAATTGTGGATTACACTAGGGGAGTCCTCAACAACATTACTAAAACACATGATATTTGACATTATTCATGTGACTAGAAGAGACACCCATTACAATGAGACTTTCCAAATCTAATGTGGCGAATGGCTGTGGACTTCTTCTTCTTTTTTCCGTCGTCTTGGTTGGCATCGACAATACAGATTGGGTTTATTCGACCATACATTGAATGAACCGAACTTTTCCCTGAATCGATTGAATATCCTTCAACCAACATACAGACCCCCTAGTGTTGACGGTCTGAATATTCGACCCGAAAGAGACGACCAAGGCATCAGATTTGGAATATCCAAGCAAGTTGAAAAGCTTGAGACTCATACTCACTCAACCCGATCGATCACATCCGATGTTAGATAAATGGTCTAATGTCATCGTCATCGTCGGGTGATCTTTTTTGGCTCATGTAGAGAGGTGTTGGTGCTCGAGTATTCGGGCTTTGATTGCTTGACCTTGGTAACAAGGAAGTTGTGCTTATTGTTATGCATCCACACCTTAAGCTCAAGTATTTGGGCTCATTACTTGACCTTGCTACCAAGGAAGTTGTGATTATTGTTATGGATACACACCTTGAGCTCAAGTATTCGGGCTCTCATTGCATGACCTTGGTACCAAGGAACTTGTGTTTATTTTTATGCATCCACACATTGAGCTCAAGTATTCAGGCTCTCATTGCTTGACCTTAGGTACCAAGGAACTTGTGCTTATTGTTATACATCCACACCTTGAGCTCTAAGTATTGGGGCTCATTGCTTTGACCTTGGTACCAAGGAGGTTGTGCTTATTGTTATGCATCCACACCTTGAGCACGTGCCGTTTCACACCGACTTCGGTGCAGAACTTCCGGACGGCATCGTCATCGTCCTTCTGGAATCGCCATCCGATCTTCTCGGCGAAATGCCACATCTTCTCCTTCTGCTCACAAGTGAACTTGGTTCGAAACCTCTTCTGGTTATGGTTATGGTTAAGGCTAGTAGTGGTAGTAGTAGTAGTAGTAGTAGAGTTCATGAGACAGGTAGGGGACATGGACATAAAATGATGGTTATATTGGATCCCATAGTTTTTGTGTTTGGTATAACCAAACTCAAGGTTCATGTTGGAATCATCCTCCTTCTCCTCCTCCTCCTCCTCCTCATTATTCTGATGATGAAGCTCATGAATGTGGTGAGAATTGTTGAAAGCCATCATCATAGTGGGCGGCGCAGGAAGAGTGTTCGCCGGCAATGCCAGGCGATGGCGATGGCGATGGCGGCGGCGGCTCGGCGGCATTCCGTCTGCTACAGGAGAAAGCTGTCGATCCGACAAATTCACACTCCTTTTGCTGATATTGCTACCTAGGGTTCCTGTGAATCTAGGGTTTAGCATATTGGTAGGATGGGGGTACAGTTGATCACAATATATGTTTGATGAGGGTGCATATTGATGATGGTGATGAGGAGGAGGAGCAGGAGCAGGAGGAGCAGGAGGAGGAGGAGGAGGAAGAGGAAGAAGAGGAGGATGTGATGATTCTAGAACTGTTTCTCTTCTGTGGAAGTTCCTATGGCACCTGCAAGCTGCACAGAAGAGGGCCTCTACAGACCCTTCTTCTCCACCTGCCATGAATTCTCCACACCCATCCGTAGCATGAGCGCCAAGGCTAGCTGCATGATTCTTCAAGCACTCCCTGTACCTACAGGTGCTGGCACTCCAAGCGACCCCTGTGCTCAGCAGTTTGTGGATGGGATGTGGCGGAGGGCCTCCGGAGGCCACAGGGGGGGGTCTGGCATCAGAATCAGTCTGTTCAGCGGACTTTGTTGGCCCTGCTGCACCATCGCAGGCCATGGAGACCTGGGGGCATAGCAGACCAGATGGCGATGGCTCCACAGCAGATATGGTGGTGCCAGCGGGCTGAGAGCCGGCAGGGGCAAGGAGGGCTGAGCCAGCAGCAGCCATGGCTTGCTGGGGTTGCATCAGACGGCCAACAAACACTAATCCTACTACTGATTTCGTGGTGGAGCTCAGACTCTCAGAGCAGGGCAGGGAGAGCTTTCTTTTAATTAGGGTATGGGATTTACTGCTTCTGAATCACTAATTATATAGCATTGCCTAATTCCAGGATTAGGGGAGGCCTGCAGACCCTAATTGCGGGAGGGATTAGATGTTAGTACGGGCAGGCATGATGATGATGATGATGATGATGATGATAATGATGATGATGAAAGGAATGAGTCATTAGCGCGCGCTGATGGCTCCTGCTGTCCATAGACATGGCCACTAATTATAAAATTAGGCAACAGCAGACCTGCTTCTGAGTGCGGTTAGTGTTGGGGGAAAGGACAATTAGTGACTGATTAGCACTAATTACATCACGCCATGATTGAGTAAATATGCGTATGTATGTATGTATACACACGCACATATATACAATTATCTGCGAATGAATTTATTTATTTGGGTGAAAAAATAAAAAAACAAATTGGGGGGCAGTATGTATGTATGTAGAAATGGGGTTTATTTAAATTCTTTTATTTTATTTATTTAAATTAATATTACTTTCTCTCTCCTTTCTTTTTTAATTAAAAACTTCCGAGTCTTTGGTTTCACACTTTGTCCGACCATGTTTCAACGCCATGAAATAAGAGAGTTATGTGATCAAATTGGGGGGAGTTTTTAATCTCAAATTATTACTTATTTATTATGTCTTTCAAAAGAGAGGTGGTGAAGACTCAAGGGAGCAAACATGGCCATGGTCTGCACACAAGGGAACCAACCTAGTCAAACACACGCGCACTCACACACACACACACACACTCTCTCTCTCTCTCTCTCTTACCTCTCTTCTTCGTGGTTTTTTGTTCCGCCCTATCGTGCCCAATGGCTCTTATCTATCATCATCAGTACATATTGAGAGAGCGACCTGCGCCCGATCCTTGTCCCATTTGACACTTCACAATTATTTGGTTTTACGTCGTCGTGTTGAAGTTACCGAATTTTGAGAGAACCCAGGCTTCTTCGATCCTCATCATTCTTTAAAATGCAACATCAAATTCATCAAAAATTTGAGAGAAATAAGGTTCAATGATCCTCTCCATCTTGCGGCTTGTCTCCCCCCCCCCCCCCCTTTTCCCAATAAATTGTATCAACCTCATGTAAACATATTTTAATAATCTCTCTCTCTCTCTCTCTCTCTCTCTCTCTCTCTCTCTCTCTCTCTCTCTCTCTCTCTCTCTCTCTCTATCATTGGTAATTTAGTGGTGGTAATTACCAAAGCTATCTTTCCATCTGAAACACGAGGTGTAAAACAAGATCTTTGCATTCCAATAAATGTGATTCCATTATAAAAATCATTCTTAATTATTTTGTCACCTTCCTCCTCGTGACTCCTAATTGTCATACAATTATTGGCATTATTAGGACCCCCCCTTAGAGTGAGATCATTATGCGTCTTCTACTTGTTACTAGGAAGATTCCCTTTGTGGAAATGAGGGGAAAGTTCACACACAAGATTCCATTCCCTTCTATGCATGTATCTACCATGATAATATTGATTATTATCTTTGTATAAGAAGCACATGATATGTTAAGACTAGCGCACATGCACTCTCATGCATCACTTACACGTTGTCTATGTGTCGTCACGTGTCGTGAGTACATTCGTATGAGTGTATGTTGCCATCTATGCAGACTTGAATGTTTATATCATCATGTATGTATATGAGAGAAGAAGAATGATAAATGAATTAATGACTTTAAAGATGTCAATGCAACCTATGAGACCAAAATAATATGCATCTCATGATTCAATTCACTTGTTCAAGGAATGAACAAAAGCACAAATCAAATGAGAGTGCAAGATTGGCCATATGTTGACCCACACCAAAGGCCTTTGAGATGTCTCATCTCTCGATTATGTCTTTGTGCTTGATGGGTCTCTAAGCAAGCTTTAAAGCTTCCCACTAATGCTTCACATATTTTGTGGAGGGGATGTTGCATACTTCTCCAAAGTGGGTTGACGAAATCCAATAGTAACTAATTACTACTACCAAGGAAAAAAAGAGACACAAGGTATAGAAAATGCTACAAATTGTCATAACAATTCGAGAATAATTTGTTATGAGCAGTGAGTAGCTTTGCGATCTAATACTGATGCCACTCACCCACTTAAAACATTCGAGTAGTTTTCAACATCTTCCAAGCCAAGAGTGGAAATAGGAACATTAGGCTTGTTAATGTGAGTGATGGACATAAAACACTTTGCTTGGACTATGTAGTTTAAAGATAGTAAATCAATATAAAATATGTAATAAACATTGAAAATATCTATTATATATCATGGTTATTTATTGTCTCAACACACATCTAGAAAGTTTAAGTCGTTCGCAACCTTCTATAGATACTTATATTTCCATGCATAGAACGTGTGAAGCACCTCACCTTACTATTGGCTGATCTTCCATAGGCCTAAACCTTGAAATGTTAACTTCATTCATACAAAACCTAATTGGATAGAGATGATATTATATCATTGCTAAGAGTCTCCAGTACCAAGTAAGCACTTAAGGTGGATAGATATAAAAGCGTTATCATTAATATTACTCGTGATTAATTATTGTCCGTGTGTCATTGATAGCTTGGCACATGTTTTAGGGAACATATGTATGCTTAGGTTGGATTGACACCCCAAATTTCTATATATTATTAAGCTTGTACTATATGGATGGTGTAGTTAGCTTAACATGTTGGCCTACTTGCGACAAGTCATTTTCTACTTGGTACATCAATATTCACACAAGAATGTGCATGAGGTTGGAAATGACACTGTCTTGTTTCTCTCGTAGTGTACAGGCTCCTAGGTCCTCTACTGCTTATCACTAACAAGTGTGTGAATACAACCTTACTACATCGTGGCAACACTTCTCATGCTTGTCTAACCCCATCCTTATTATATTGAAAATGGTACATATGAATCTTCATATTAGAATGTGAGTGATTCAAGGCCCACTATATGGATATGGTACAAATAATGTATGGATTTATAAGATGAGCATGAATCAAACGTACTACATGAGAACGGTACAAACATCCATATGACATTGTGGGATATCTACCAACATCCTCTATAATGATACCTGATACACAAGCACGAATAACAATCCACCTTCATGCAAAAAGAGATTGGGCAACAACATTTTGGATCTTTACATAGTAGCCCACAATTTGATTCCTAATCATAGTAAAAGGTAAGGACACAATTGACTTTGAAAATATAAGTGCGGAACCCAATTATTGAGTGCATTGTCATAACATTATGGGACATACTTGCATCGTGAAAGAGTAATATTTCATATAAAAAAAGGTAACTTTGGGAATATATATATCATGGGCCTTTTTTAGCTCAATTGACCAAAAACCCTTGCACACGTATTTAAAGCGATTGTGAAAAACTTGGCATAAGTGTTACCATGTTCTACACTAGAAACTTTACGTATTTACATAAGAGAAACTTTATAAGCCACTCCCATCACAACCCCTTTGGCTCATATTTTAAATTGTCCTTATAACTTTTGGAATTATATTTCTGGGCCCATGGTTGCTACGATCCTATGGATTCTCCTGAGCCTTATTCAGTTGAAGCCATTTACTTCAAATGGTTTTTTTAGCCCCACTCAACTCCAAAAGAGTTTGAAAATGTTCCAAAGTGGTTTCTTATGAAGTTTCTTCATGTCAATATAAATGTCATAAAGGCTTTTACTTCTTGAGACTAGATCACTTCCTGTCGAGATCATGTGTATGAAAAGGGTTTGTAAAGTACATGCATAGGATGAAAAGATACCCTACCTTTAACTTCCTAGAATTGTCTTCAAAACCAAGGAAAATATTCAAAATGCACACAAAATTAGTTTTTTGAGTTATGGAGAAATGGTCTGGAATCGATAGAATCCGTCATGAAAGAGGCTTTTATGCAAACCCAATATGTGAAGGTGTAGAAAAGACTTGGAGATTCACATTTCACACATTATTTCACATATGTCACAGTGAACTACAAAACACTCTTCTTCTCCTAATGGAGAAAGTACATTCACAAATACATGCTAGATTTATTCGTTTGTTTGCCGCGTTGCTTCCGTACAACTTAACTCATATTTAATTCAATGTTAGACATGGTATTCAACCACATGCGAGGAGACTCATCGATTATGCATATTTAGCCTTGAGCAAGCTCATGGGAATGAGTACTCCTGGATGCAATGCTCCTCCATCTTCAATCATTCATATTGGACTCTGCCAAATTCAAAGGAGATGATGTGTCATATATGTGAGACCAAATTTCTTATTTTTTCGTTGTGATAATGTTGTTAAGTATTGATTGGAATGTACGGTTGATATATTTGTAGAATAGGCAAACATTGAAGAGGTTAATATGTATTGGGAATGTACCATCTATTATAAAAACAACAATTGATGTAGTGATTTTTGCAAATATTTAAGTTGATGCTAAATATTAATTATGATTCTCTTGGAGAACTTTTCTACACATTGTGGAGAAATATTGCTTGCAATGAGTCTAATTAAAGATTAAGCATGCATTGTGTATAATGACAAGCATCTAGAAGCCATAGACAACTTAAAATACCTTGGAATGAGGTTCCTTCCGCTCATAATGGAATGAGTGTGCAAGCTCACCACTTACAATTGGAGAGGGTAGGTTATTAACCATTTGGGAACATGTTGCCATAGCTTGTAGAACATTGGGACGTGATTCTCTTGGAGAACTTTGTGCACATTGTTGAGAAGATGGGCATTGCTCTAAAGCAAAGTTTGTGCTTTCAATTAGTCTTATTAAAGATTAAGCATGTGTTGTTTACAATGACAACCATCTTGAAGCCATAGAGAACTTTAAATACCTTCGTCACGAGGCTCCTTTTGCTCATAATGGAATGAATGTATGGGCTCACCACTTAAATTTGGAGAAGGTTATTAACCATTTAGGGACATATTACAAAAGTTTGTGTAATACATGCTTAAGATTTTTAAAAAGAACCATATCAACTTCTTATAATCTCAAGGGAAACAAGTAACAAATTTCAAAAATAGAATATCGAGTTGTGATGGTCGCTAGCATAGAACGTAATATTCGTGCAAGCATTCAAACGTTTGGACTATTCGTTTGAAATGGAAAGAATATGTATTCTTTTCTTTTTCTTTTTTTTCATTCATTGTCATTGTAATTTAGTTCATTGTAGTGGTAAGGAGTCATTTTGTTGCTGTTTAGGTCTTGGGTTCGATTCCCAATTTTATCATCTCTTTCTCTCTCTCTCTCTCATTATTACCATGTCATACAAAATTTTATGTTAGTGTTATAATAGTTTTTTTCTTTTATTTTATTATTATTAGAACTAAGCACAACCTAGTGATAAGTTGTGGTGCTACTATTACTTGTGTCTTGGGTTCAATTCCCAACTTTCTCATATCCTCTTGTTAGTGTCATGTTCCTTTTTCTTTTTTTTCTTTTTTTTCTTTCTTTCTTTGTTATTAGAAATTAGCTCACCCGAGTGGTAAGTTGTTATGCTACTACTGCCTATGTCATGGCAAAATTTTATGTTAGTGTCATGTTCTTTTTTCTTTCTTTCTTTCTTTCTTTATTTCTTATTAGAAATTAGGTCACCCTAGTGGTAAGTTGTTATGCTACTACTGCCTATGTCATGTTTTCTTCATATTCTCGAATATACGTTTTATGAGTTTTTGAACGTTTGATTACAATTTATAATGACATATTTTGATTCAATCTCTATAGTTCATACTCATTTTTTTGTAAAGTTCTAAAGTGAGGATGATAGAGATGTCTTGATTCGTATCCCAAAGGTATGCATGTGATACAATGCAAATATTGCAACCATACTTATGTTGGTGGTTCACAATGGATTAGAGTCCACTTATTAGGATTGAGAGTGAATCAATATATAATATAGACCCTAGTGAATCCAATCCAACTCTGAGATGATTTACCATACACGTTTGATTGAATCATTCTCGAATGTGAATGCACATATGATATGTATGGTTCATTCTATGGTCGCAAGATAGTAATAAATGATCTCGAATATGTGTGTTTATATATTCTTTTTCTTTTTTTAAAGTCAAGATTCACTGTGGTATTAATGAAAGGATGCCCAAAGGCTACAAAGTATCCACACAATCTATTACAACCCTCCTACCCACATGAATGGACATGTCTAGTAGCGAAAACCCTCATGCATGGTCTTTTCAAGACAGGGGGCGGAAAAGCCATCTTGGTGGAGCATATCTCCATTTGATTCTATCCCCAAAATAGGTGAAGACCTCTGCCTTTTTCCAACTTTCTCAAAATTGTTGTTGCTTGCGAAACACAACATCAAGCTCACCATGAATTGCCTCATAGTGACCTCTTAGCGTATGCAGGAGCATCAACCATATCTCCTTGACTAACTCAACCGCATTCGGTTTGACATTCTGAAATACACACTTACAACTTGCCTTCCATAACATCCAAACTCCTAAAGAAGATACAGTAGACCAAACCTTGTCTTCTTCCAAACAATGGATTGGTGTAGTATAAGAGGCCTCCAACACATGTCTTCCATCATAGAGGAGAACAAAATCAACACACTCTCTTTCATAATTTTGTATTTCTTCAGCCAACCTTCCCCATCTCACAAAACCCCATGTGTACGCCTGTTTACCATAAATAGGATACAAAATTCTCAACACTCTTTTCCATACTACTCTAGCTATAGGACATACCCATAAAACATGGTGCACCGTTTCATTTGGAAAACCACAATTGTCACATTTTAAATCATGGCAATGCCCCTTCATCCATGACTTCACAGGGGTGCCATAATGTACCAACAACCATCTAAACAAGACAACTTTTCTAGGAATTTGCATGGCCCATAGCCATTTCCAATAAGCATTTAACCAAGAGTGTCGTACATTACCCAAGTTCCAAAATTTACATGTTGTTGGCGCCTCCTTAGCATTTCTCTACCCATTTTTACCAAGTATTGAAAAAATGGGAAATTTTGCTTGCCTAACATTCCTTGTGGTAATATGCTTTGCCATTTCCATTCATTGGGATCCCACAAAAGTTTGTCAATGGGCTTATTCTCGTAGACCCACAATTCAGATAAATTGTTTATATCATTTGGGTGTGGATTCAACATCCATTTTTTATCGTTTTTCCACAATATACGAACAGGCAACATACTCCCTTGAGATACAAATTCATCTTCCATAACGATAGAATGAAGCCATCCAGACTGCAAAACATCGAAATATAGACAATCATGAGAGTTTTTATAACCTCTGACCCCCAACAAGACATTTAAAGATGAAAACATACCATACCAAAATAGACCACTTTGAGAAGGCCGAAAGGAATAAATCGTAAACACTCTATCGATTTCTGTATACATAATGTTTCCACCCCAAATTGTGCGACAAATCTGGGTTTTGTTTTTGATCATCGAAGAAGAAAGTACAGCCGATTCCTTACCGATCTAGCTTCTCCTCTATCAAAATCAGCCCATTTCAACCTAGTTCTTTTCCCTAACATTCCCCCCTCCTCTGATAGAAATAATGGGTTCATTATTAGGGGTTGTCGCAACCATTCCTCCATACATAATGGTAGAGATTGGACCAAGTTATGTTTCAAATCCCACCATGCCTTCATGATAGCCCTAAAAAACTTATCCTGGCGAAAAATATCAAGGGAATGATTAAAATCTCTTAATAAAAACCACCATCTAATACTATCTTGCCAGTTGCCACATGTAGAAGGCATAACCTTAACCATTCTATGCCTTAAGATTTTTTTTCTAGGGCTCCCCACCTAGCAAGAAGCCTCTTATAATAAATTTTCCCAAAAAAGCCTTACATTGTAATAGAGGATCAATCAACCCAAGACCCCCCTCGTCCTTTGGAGCTATAATGACTTTCCAAGATACTTTAGCTCTCACATATGAACCATCTTTAGATCCCCAAAGGAAATTTCTAATAAGCCTTTGTACTTGTGATAAAGCCGAACGTGAATACAACCAAGTCGACAAAATGTGTACCACATGGAGCCCAACAATACTTGATAGGCATCAACAACCCGACCTACCAATGACAATTTAGCAGCATTCCAATATAACAATTTCTTCCTTATAGCAAGCAACAAAGGATCTATGTGATCTTCCAGTGCAAGGTTAATTCCTATATGACATCCCAGGTATCTTACAGGTTTACCATGCAGAATCCCTTGAAACCCTTCTTGTGGACACCACAAGGGGTTTACTGTGGTATTTACCATGGTATTTGTTATCCCATTGACTTATTCCAATTAATAACAGCTCTAGAAGCATAGCAAAAACTATCAATAGCCCGTTGTACTCTACACAAATTATTGTGAGAACCTTGCAAATACAAGACTGTATCATCAGCAAATTGACAATCCACAATTTGCTCCTCTAACCAAGGCCATTGCATACCTTTTATATTCTCGACATTACTTATAAGAAAGTTACTACTAAAAGCTTCTCCAATCATCAAATATAAAAAGGGAGCTAACGAACATCCTTGTCTCACTGACCTTGAAATTGAAAATGCTTGGCCTAGTTCTCCAGCTACTAATACCCTACTATAGGTTGAGTTGTAAAGAGCGGAAACAACCATTAACCATTGATTAGGAAAACCTAGCTTTTCCATAGTGCCCCTCAAAAAAGACCAATTTACCCTATCATAAGCCTTTTCAAAGTCCAACAACTAGATAGCTAAATCCTCTTTCCTTTCTTGTGAAATTGCAACCGCTTCCCAAAATAAGAAAATGTTATACAATATACTCCTATCTTGTAAGAACCCTGTTTGGGTGTTATGAATGATGTCTATTAAAAAGGGCTACAATCTCATAGCCAACATCTTAGCATATAGTTTGTAAATAGTATATTTTCTTTACGATACTTGAAATGATTCCTAGGTACATGCATTTTTTTTACCAACACCAATGTATGGTGACTTGGGAGAAATCTCAGGAATCATCATGTTTCACTTGTTACATCATATATGTTGCACTAATCTACAAAACCTTCTTCTTCTTCTTCTTCTTCTTCTTCTTCTTCTTCTAGTGTGTGAACCATATTGGCCATCCATTCTGCAACGCATCCCCATTTGTTTGCTTGCAATTTGCACCATTGATATGTGTGTTTTATTATGAGCATGTTCGTGAGTATTTGAGCATCACCATCCATTGTATAGTTCCCCCATTCTGTTCAGTCAAAATAAAAATTGTTGGTATGCATTTTTTATGTGTTGAGCAAGTTCCCAAGCTTGATCGTTAGAATCAAATGCAATGTTTTTTGCACATATTAACTTGCCTTCCTCATTTTTTAAACCATGATGAATCTCAACACGCATTTCTCTCTCAAGTCCATCAGTAAAAAAAATCACATGTGCGACAGTTACCAATGCTAGACACTCATCACATGTAACTTTTTACTATTTCCTATTTGCCAAGCTCTCTCAAAGACTTACTACAATGCCTGACGATTATTTTGTTATCTTGTGAGATAAGTTGTTTTATTGGGTCACTGTGTACGAGATTAATTGGCAATTTTGAGACTATAAATCTTTGATTTTCCCACATTTGCAATTTGAGAGAATGTTGATGCAGACTATTGTTGTACAATATTCAAGGATTGTTTTACAATTTAGATTGTTTGTTATCAATGTTGATGAAAAGCAAACACCCTTCACATTGAATGGTATTTTGGTTGGTATGCCAACCCACCTTGCTCATTTGACCATTGACTAATAAATGTTTTTTTTCCCGGAAAGTACTTGCTTTCCCATTAGTTAGGAGAGATTGTTAGAGAAAGATTATACATTGATTGATTAATGTTGTTTTCATGCACTTCTAGGTGAATCATTGTGATGACAAGTAAGTTGGAATGGTGTTGGTGCCCTTTCTTAAATTGAGGTTATGTACAAAAGTCTCATGGTAGTTATACCACTAATCGTATAGGTCTTATAGCACAAATGCGACGTTCATGATGCATTCAAGTGGTTAGTAATCGTATTTTGTTGTGTGGTCACATGGTAAATATCATAGCACATATTGATCTTGACATGGGATCACCAACATGTATGTTCGTCATATAATTCGGTAGGTCAAGGCTCTACGCATCCTAAATGTAGATTATCTTGCAGGAATGATGCCATGGTCTCATGATGAATGTGATGGCATTTATGATAGGTCAAGGTTATTTGTGGGCCATAAATGTTCAAGGGATGAAGTATAGACATGCATGGATGTACCTATTCTTTGTAGATGTGTAACCGTATGCTTGAATCTTGTATAAAATCAATATTTTTGTAGGCCCTCAAAAAATTATAAGGTATTTATTGGTTTTGGGGATCAAGTCTTCATATAAGGCTAAGGAAATTGTGTGTGTGGGTGAGTATGACTTTGCTTGAGCATAAGCTTTTGCATTTTTTATCATCGTAGTTACACACTTGATAACCCATCTTCTAGGAACAATTGAGTTTGTTTTCTTTGATTGATATTTTTTAACCACGTACACTAATATGTCAAGACTCAAATGGTTTGATTATCAAGCTAGAATGTTAAAGGGGTGCTTCTCGATGGTGACATTAATTATGCCTAGATATAGCCAATTATGATAATTTTGTCCTTGGATATTGACTATATTATAGAGAAATGTTTTGTCACATAGGGTGAGTGCTAGGAGTCATTAGAATCACAAATGCAGTAGACTTAAAAGGCTTAAGAGCCTCCATTATTGAAGAAGATGACAAAACTACTTTAGTATAATAATGATGACCGAGTATTTAATGGAAGAAAAATAACCATGTGTGGGAGCAATTGATATGTTTAACCAAGGAGGTACTTATTTACAATTGAAAAATGAACCTTTTAGGATACTGCAAAAATACTAAGCAAGACAAAAATAAAAACACTCTACAAAAGCTCACTATATTAACTATCTTCTTGTATTCTTCCAATAAGGAAAATAATGGGTCATCAACTTTGTTATTATTCAGTGTTTGGGTGGTGGTTGAAGACATTAGTATTGATTATCCTGTTTATTAAGATCTTGAAATTGACAAGTGGACGGAGGAGAATGATGTGCATTGTATAATACAAAGAGGGAGAAAACAATTATAAGTCATCTCAATAATGTCTTTGATTTTGAATCTATTTACCCAAAGACGTAAGTGTATATCTGCCTTATCGGATGATGAGATTCAATCCTATTTTGGCACATTCAAATATACCCAAGAAACTTTATGATGCGTTTTCATGAATATGTATGGTTGGTTTTTAGTATGGCTCAATCTAGTGTGGTTCTCATCAATATCATCCTACCTAGGTTTTATAACATGATTGCCTTCCAAAACCCCTATTGCTCAACTTGTTTTGTACATATACTTCCAATAGTAGATAAGACCAAAAATTTGGCTAAACAATCATACGTTTTAACATTGGTTTAACAAATTACGTTGTTCTTGAGCACCGTTTTGACCTTGGTATCATCATTCATTGTAAAAAACTGGGATTCATCCAATGCAATAAATTTACAAAATATTGCCACGTAGGTCATTTGCCATGCCAAAGACATGTAAAAATGCATTTGTTCGAAATCACATAATAAGCTTACATGAAAATTAATTTGGAGATGTGAATGTGTGTTATAATCATTAGTGGACATATTTTTCTCTATTTCGTTTTTGAGTTAGCAATGCCTAGTTATTCTATTTGTTCATGTGAATGGTGAAGCAAACTGCTTCATCAAACTAGCAATGATTTTTTATATTTGTTAAGATTATACAAAGCAAAATAGTGATCCAAACAATTTAGTAGTCATTATTATATACATTGATCTCCAATGGTATGGTATGGTATGGTTAGGTACTCTCTATGTGTATTGGTGATGTTATATTGCATTTTTATCTAATGTTAATTAAGTTATTAAATAAAGATATGTTAATGTTCTCGATTTCCATGACAATGGGATCAATATATCATACATTGAACTATGTAATTTTGATTCATGAATGTGGATTCTCTGTTGAAGTAATATTAAAATTAACTAAGTAAATGGGGAATAAGACTCACAAAACCTTAAAAAATGATGTGGGTCATATATGGCCAATGGACTTTATCCATCAATGCAAACTCATGCATGGTGAAAAATGTAGCATCCTATGTTGACGTGTACCCCTATTAATTAAAGAGAATCAAATAATGCACATCATGATAAAGTTTTTTGTCCTCCAAAAATTTTCATCATGTACACAACTTAGTTGATGAGATTCACATGAATGCACAGTGAAAGTTTTGGTTTGCACATTTTAAAAATGAGTTGTGTGAGACATGTGAAGAACACATGACAACCAAGATAAATTAATACGAGCAGTTCACATTCATGGTCCTTCGAGGAACTGGAACTCATTACATGTTTCTATTTGAAAAGGAACTCACATTCATCGAAGCTATGGATCAAGTTACTAGGCTATGTAAAATATGGTTTACATAATGTTTTGGATCCTCTATTGAAAAACAATAATTTTGGTATAATACCTTGAAACATAAATATATATCTATCCCTAACCATGCACATATTCATTTTCTCGACTCTATCTAGTATAACTGTAGACAACACCAATTAACATCATAAGATAACTATGTTGTAAAATATTGATTTGCATTCACGAAATGACGTATAAAGTTAAATATATGTAAAGACGAGTTGTCGGCATGTGCAAAACTACTTTAGGATTTGATCTTGTTTTTCACATACATCCCAACTTCTTTGGCTTTTTAAAAAAGTAATGCTTTTTCATCATTTTTCTAAAGTGTGGAAAGTTGAGCTCACTAATGTATATTGATAGAAATCTAGGTGACTGGGCAAATTTATGAAGGAAACAAGAAAAAACAAACGTGTTTCTAAGTGAAGAAGAATTTAGGTATTTCACAACCCTCAATCCTAATGATAAAAATCTCTTTTTAAAGTTTGTTGCCTCATCCAATTGCCATATAGTTATCCCCCTTATAACCTTTGATAAAGGTGGAACCCTATTGTTTAGTGACTCGGAAACAACTATGCAACTTTTCATTGATGTTCAGTAGAAGAGACTTGGGGTAAAGGTGGGTTCACGTTATTAGGCGGAGGAAGTGAGTGATAGTTTTTTAGCATTCTCCAACTTCCAGGGGCTTGTAAAGGATCAAACTCCATTGCCATCTAAGCTAGCATGCACTCTATACTAATGAATATTAAACAAGGTTACCAATTCTCATCATGATGGGGGCCAATCATTGCAATTGTTGTCCTTCAACAAGGAATTCCAATTGAGTGTGAACCATTAGCTTGCTATCACAACACACCTGCCCTGTATACAATGCCAACTAAATGGTTTGGGTCCCATGCATCTCACATCAACCATTGGTGCCAAAAGTATGGCAAGATGTGATTATGCACACCAAAGCTATCTATATTTTCATGAAAGCTAATTAATGATCCAAATCAATATGTCATCATTATTGTCTTCTCTATAATTGGATTTATATTTAATCAAAGGAGCAATGAATGATTGAAGTCCTCTATGTTACTTTAATTATGGAGTGGTAATTATAACACTCCTTTGTCCACATAGGTGATGATGTAGATCTCTTTACTAATAAAAAGGCATGAAAATCATTCGTCCAGGGTGAGATCCGATGGTTTGATGCCAACAACTATAAAGTTTTATTTTCCTTAATAGATACAACTTATTTATGTCAAGAATTGACACCCACACATACATTAGCTAGTGGCAATTTGATTCAACATGTGGTGCAACCCTCCCCTATAGTCAATGCAAGTCTTCTGCTCATCTACGATCTTCAAAAATTTCGTGTGCAACATTCAAAGACGACACACTCCTTAAAAAAATCATGGAGCATGTAATTAGTATGTCTTTTTATCATGCAACCAAATTGTTCAAATCATGTGTACGTCTTTTAAGCTATGATTAGGTTCTAGTTTTTTCACATACTAGTTGTCACAACTTTTCTCAAGATGTTGCACATGTATTGTTTCAACTTAAGTGGCATAAGTTTGTAGGGCTTGTGGGAAATTTGGCCATATATAGGTAGAATGCCTTAAATGACATTTTTTCACCATTGATCAAAATACCATCCCAATCAAGGGGGAATTAGAACTGTTGTTTAACATTCTAAACCTACTCATGTTGCCACCATATGTATGATTGGTGCTAAATAGCACCCATATAAGCAAGTTGTGTCTCCTTAAAATATAGTTTCAACATCAAAAGTTATTGGCATTGGGTTGAAAAAAATATATGGTTGGAAACAATTCGGTGGAAAAAAAAAGCATGAGGCCCTCACTCGACATAAAGTTATGACATTGGTAATTATGGACCATGTGCGTGCTAAATTGTAAAATGGAGAAGGGCCTCCATGCATTGTCGTTGCATGGGATTTTATTGCAAGGGCTCTTACTTCAATGTCTTTTCTAAATGGCCACGATTCTTATTTCGTGGCTTCAATGTTTTAGATGGGATGGACATCTCTATGGATTAATTTTGATTGTTTCTCTCTCTTTCCTACTAGTTCTTTATAGTTCAGCCCATGAAATGCACAAGAGACAATATTCAAACCTTATGTAACTTGATGAAATTATGATCAAACTTGGCATTTATATTATGGATGAAACTTGACATTGTTTATTTACAACATAATTAACACCAAATGCATGAAGTTAGCTTCTTTAAGCAATTCCTTGGGCAATCTCTGTTTAATTGTCTCCAACTTAGAGACATCACACTAGACCATCTGGTCGGCTTGCAATAGTAAGGTTTTTGATCAAAACCAAATGCATGAAGTGGACTTCTTTAAGCAATCCCTTGGGAAATCTCTATTTGCTGCAACTTAGAGACATCACACTGCAAATTTACACTCTTTACTTTGAGTGCTTCTAAGCTCTTTAGTGTCTAATTGTGACTTGTATGCTTCTCTTTATTCTTCGTGGGTTTTCACCTCAGTTTGAGGTTTCCTCTAGTAATAAAAGCGATACTAAAAAAACGATCAAGTAAGATCTAAAACTAGTTCTAGCCTACAATGATCATGGTATTTGTTGATTGTAGGATTCAATATCTTTTAGATGAGAATAGGCATGCGCTCATGGAAATATATTCATCTAATATCTCGCTAAAACAAGCTCACTAATGGTAGCATGTTAACCACACAAACTTAGAACTTACATTATGGTCTTAATGTAGGAATTTTGATAATGCCCCTTTCCATGGAAATATTGTGTTCGATCACTAACAAAAATCCTCCATTGAATGCCATGGTTGGCATGTTTTGTTGGAAACTCTTCAAGGACATTAAGCTTAGGATTTGTTGATTCATTTTCTCTCATATATGATTTCATACTATTAAGTCAAGCTAGTTAAATTGTATGCTTTAAATGCACATCGATTTGAAAATTTCATTTGTAAGATACAAATTCATGATTAACTAACGATTTTTCCAAATTTGAAGTTTGTGAATTCATTTGTATATTTTCTCTTATTTTCTTGTATATAGTCCTCAATTATTGGTTTTAAATATGCCCATGTGAACCCATTGCCCTACCCACCCTAATCTTACATGTTTATACCTTCTAGAGATATCGTTAAGTATTGTAGACAACATTTCTTGGGCATTATGAGATTAAAAATAATGGTCACATTAACTCATATGATATTTGTTGAAGTACATATGGCATTACCTGTATTTTTTTAATATTTTTTCGATACAAAGACATGTAAGGAAACAAAGCATTGGATTATCTATTATGAGAAATGTTGAGAAACAAGAACAAAGGTACGTGATAGATATTGGTAAGTGAGATCTTCTATAGTAGCTATTAGGAAATTAGCTACTAGTGGACATAAAGGTGAAACAACTATTTAGCTATCTACAATTGTTTAGCTATGCACAACTAATTAGTTATTCAAAGCTAACTAGTTGCATATATAAGTCACTTATAACTTAGGTAAAAAGTAAGAGTAGTAAGTTATAAGAGTGAGAGAAGTAAGAACAAAAAACAGAAAACAGACGAGAGCAAGTTGAGCTCTGCGTGTAATGGAATAGAAGCTTTTGGTTTGCTACACAGAGGTAAGTCTCCTTCCCGCTTCCTTTTCTGTCTTGAGCACTAAACAATCCAGCACATCACAATCCGTTGTGCACATAGAAGAGCCGGAGCGCCTTCGTAACATGGTATCGGAGCAAAGTTGCTCGTAAAGAAGTGAGAGCAGTACAAATCTGAGAAGTTTGGTTTTGGTTGTTGATCTGAATCAGAGAGTTGTCTGTGAAGTTAATCGTAGCAAAAGCCCCAATTGAAAGAGAGAATGGTTGTTGAGAATGGAAGCCAAATAGTCACAGAAAAGCTAGATAAAAACAATTTCCCTACGTGGAAATTTAGAATGACAAATTTCCTGATGGGAAAAGGATACTGGGATTACATTGAAGGAGACCTAAAACAGGCTCCAGAGATCCCTGAGGAAAATGCAACTGTTGCACAAATTAAACCATTTAAGGAATGGAATCAAGGGGCAAGGAAAGTATTGCATTGGCTCTCACTTAGCATCTCAGATTCGATGCTTGGACACATACAGGATGCTATGCTTCCAAAAGAAGCTTGGGATAGTTTGGTAAAACTGTTTGCAGTGAACACAAAGGCTAGAAAGCTTCAGTTGAAGACTGAGCTAAATACCTTGGAAAAAGGTAAGATGTCAGTGAATGAGTAGGTTTTGAAAATAAAGAGCATATGTGAATCACTTATTGCTATTAATGTGAAGGTAGAAGATGATGATAAGGTGGAAATATGCTTAAGACGCTTAGGACCTCAATATAAAAGCTTCAAAACATCTATTTTCACAAGGGATAGCATCTCAAGTTTTTCAGATTTGGTCTCAATGCTTGTAATGGAAGAAAGAAATCAGATGGATGACGTAAACAAAGGAAACTCTTAGATTGAGGGGCAAACCCTCTACAATAGTGCTGGAAGAGGCCGAGAAAGAGTCCATGGAAGATTTGGTTCGGCTAGAACCAACAACAATCAAGGAAGAGGACAACAAGATATAAGTGGAAGAAACAACATCAGAGGCAGGGGGAGCAATCGAGGAAGAGGTAAGAAAACTTATTTGAATGATGATGGTTGTTGGTATTGTGGAAAACCAGGCCATACACTGGCTGAGTGCTATAAAAAGCAAAATGATGAAAAAAGAGAGAAGAGACAACAAAATAACTATGCTTCAACTAGTGAAGATTGTGATAAAGATGGTGCATTTGTGATGCAACATGAAACAGTAGCAATGGTTGAATGGTCATAGAGATGCAATGAAGAGTATATGTGGTACGTAGATTATGGGCATCTAATCATATGACAAGACATGCAAATTGGTTTAAAAGTCTAAGAGAACCAGATATTCCTGGTTATGTACAGACAAGTGATAACACAACTCATACAATTGAGCATGTTGGAGATATCCCATTGTGGGAAGAAAAAGGAAAAGCAAAGTATATGTTGAATGTGATGCATGTTCCAAACCTTGCAAAAAATCTTATTTCTGTTGGATAGATAGTAGAGCAAGGAATGCAAGTTAAGTTTAAGCAAAGTGGATGCTTTATAGAGAAACAAGGAAAATTTATTGCAAAAGGAAAACGTCAAGGAAGAATGTTTGTGTTAGATGTGGATATGCCAAAAAAGATTACAACCATGTTTGCAGAAGGAATGAGTGTAATCTCAGATGTGGAAATGTGGAATAAAAGAATCGGTCACATAAGTATGCAAACCTTGAAAAATATGTTGAGGAAAAATGTAGTGGTTGGACCGCCTAAATTAAAAGATTGTGAGATGAGCAAAATATGTGATGTATGTCAATATGGGAAGCAAAATAGGTTGCCTTTCCCTCATGAAAGACATGTAAGCAAAAATTTGTTGGATTTGGTACATACAGATGTGTGGGGACCAACAAAAAATGCATCAATTAGTGGATGTAAGTTTTATGTAACATTTATTGATGATTACTCAAGGAAAACATGGGTTTACTTCATGAAAGAGAAAAATGAAGTTTTTGATTGCTTTCGTAAGTTTAAATGCATGGTAGAAAAGTAGGCTGGAACTAGAATAAAATGTTGAAGATCTGATGGAGGAGGAGAATACTTCTCAAATGAATTTTTTGATTTTCTATGCAATCAAGGAATAAGGAGACAATTTACATGTAGATATACTCCACAACAAAATAGAGTGGCTGAGAGGAAAAACAGAACTCTGGTGAACATAGCAAGAGCCATGATGACTGAATAAAATATGCCATTGTATTACTGGGCAGAAGCTGTAAACACATCAAACTTTATTCTAAATAGATATATAACATCTGGAGTACATGAAGTAACTCCTGAAGAATGTTTCTATGGAAGGAAACCTAGTTTAGGACACTTAAAAGTGTTTGGATGCCTTGCTTATGTCCATGTACCTACTAAAGCAAGAAGTAAGGTTGATCTAAAAGTTGAAAAATGTGTTCTTGTTGGATATTTAGAGGAGCAAAAAGGGTATAGATCTTATAACCCGTTGACAAAAAAGATTGTAGTAAGCCATGATGTAATGTGTGATGAGTTGGGCAGCTGGTACAACCCAAAAGGAAATGTAGAAACTAATGAAGACTGTGAAAATGAAGACAAAGAAAAATCTGAAAATGGAAGAGATTCCCATGGAAATGGAAACAATGTTGGACAACAAAGTTCAACATCAATAGAATGTTTTGGACCATCTAAAAACTCTAGTAGTAAATCTTAATCTAATGCTTGGAGTGGAAAAAATGCAGGACACTAAAAATATGATGATAGAAAGGGAAATTAGAAGATGCCAAAATATGAAATGCTTGATGATGGATCTAGAAACATGGAAGATGTAGATTCAGATACATCATTGGATAATGAGCTTGGTATAGGAGCCCTGAAAATCCTTGGTATGGAAAAGGCAATGAAAGATGCAAATCAGAAACCGAGAAGATCAAATAGAGAGAAAAAGATTGTTGAAATATTTGGTTATGACACATATATGGCTATGCATTATGCATACATGTCTAAAGTGGTACAAATCCCTGATCCAAATAGTTTTGATGAAGCAAAATCTGATAAGAAATGGGTGAATGTAATGCAAGAAGAAATAGATGCATTGGCTGAAAATAGAACATGGGATTTGGTGAAGTTACTGAAAGAAAAAAATGTTGTAGGTTGCAAATGGGTCTACAAAACAAAGCATAATTCAAATGGAAATGTTAGTAGACATAAAGCAAGACTTGTGCAAAGGGATATGCCTAGATGCAAGGAATTGATTATGATAAAACATTTGCACCGGTTGCAAAGATGGTAACATTGAGGACACTACTTGCTGTAAGTGCAACCAAAAGATGGGTTCTGCACCATATGGATGTAAAAAATGTTTTTTTACATGGTAACTTAGAAGAAGAAGTGTATATGTGTCAACCACTAGGTTTTGAAGATAAGAAGCATCTAGAATATGTATGTAGGCTGAAAAAGGCTCTATATGGACTGAAACAAGCACCGAGAGCATGGCATAAAGAACTTTCAAAATCTCTAAAAGAATTTGCTTTCAAAATGTCAAAGGTTGATCCATCATTATGTGTAAGACAAATAAATGATTGCATTGTTGTGATTTGATTTATGTAGATGATTTAATCATTGAAGGTGATTCTATGGATGAAATAAGGAAGCTGAAAAAAAATCTTGAAATGCAATTTCGTATGAAGGATTTGGGAGAGCTGAGATACTTTATTGGCATTGAGATGATTAGATTTGAAAGTGGTATATATATGTTGCAAAAACAGTATGCAACAAATATGTTGAAGAACCACTGGATAAGAACTACAAATTGAGGGTTGATTTGGGAGCCAAAATAGAAGATGTAAACATGTACATGTCTATGGTGGGCAACCTCATATATTTGACTATAACAAGACTTGATTTGAGTTATGTGGTTGGATTAGTCAGCCAATTTATGCAACAGGCAACAAAGCCACACTTGGATTGCATTAGAAGAATCTTGAGGTATGTAAAAGCTACTTAGAACTATGGACTGTTTTACAGAACTGATCTGGACATAAAGCTGGAAGGATATACAGATGTTGATTGGGCTAGAAGCCAAACTGATAGAAGATCCACAAGTGGATATATGTTTACATTGGGAAGTGCAGCTATTTCATGGAGTAGCAAGAAACAAGCAATTGTTGCATTATCAAGTACTGAAGCTGAATATAGAGGAGCTGCAATACCCACTTGTGAAGAGGTATGGATAAGAAGATTGTTTGCTGATTTGGGAGAATATATAGATGGTGCAGTCACAATTTGGTGTGACAATATTGTCGAATACATGTGTATAATGGACGTATTCACACTATCCCGTTTTGGCCATTTATGTAATTAGCATAAAGGGTAGTTGCCCTAAGTCGGTCACTATATATAGTGACCTTGTAACCTCTTTGTAAGGTTGGGTGTTGTATTATTGCTTTATGGAATAAGAGAAAGTCTTTCGTGCCTCTCTGTCTCTCTCTCTCTCTCTCTCTCTGTGCAACGACCTACAAACTGTCATACGCAGGTACTCAACAGCAATCGAATGCTTCTTGATCTTCCGCACAGACCACTTTGTCTCCAACATCTGGTATCAGAGCCTGCACAGTAGTCGGTCCTTCAATCTGCTGTCGGCAGTCGTCTCAGCCTGCACATCATTCGGTTTCCTGCGTCATTCGAAGAAGAGAGAAGAAGAAGAGAAACGAGGCTTGCATCTCTTCGCGTCAGATCATCTTCGCTTGGAGTAAGCCAGCCGGTTGTACTCCGCTCCTTGTGATCGCAACGCTCGAGGTGAAATCCTCTTGTGCAACATTGACACGATCGTGCTCCACTCGGTTAAACGGCATCCGAAAAGTTCATTGAACGCCGCTCGCCGCTCGTTGTAACCACTCGGTGCAGATCGGTCTCAAGACAACAACCCCAAATTCGTGCTTCATCTGGCTGATCGACATTCGGGAGGATCAGTTGGATCCGTCTCTCTCGTTGCTGCAGTCAACCGAAGCAAAATCGGTCCAGATAATCGGTTTCAATAATCGGTATTCGGCATATATATCCGAAGCGAACCGGGCTCACTCCGACTCGGCAACATTCGGGAAGACCAGTCGGTTCTGTCCCTCAAGTTACCGGAGTCAATTCGAGCAAGTTCAACAATACATATATCCGAAGCCGAACCGACTCGGGTTCAAATCCGACTAGAACGATATCGGGTGAGCCAACCAGCTGCACTCCAACAAGGTTCGTAGTCAACTCCGAACCGAGCTTCGTCAACCGAAACCAAATTTGATGGCATCAACATCCGGCTCGTCAGAAATGAGTCTACGAAAGTTCGATGGATCGAACTTCAACTTCTGGAAGGAGCAAATGCAAGACTATCTCATAGTCAAGGGGCAAATCGATCCCATCGAAAATGAAGAACCTCCAGAAGGATACAAACCAATTGAGTGGCAGAAGCTGGACAGAATTGTCCGCGCCACGATTCGGATGCACCTATCGGAATCGGTATACTTTACGGTGCAATCGTGTACGACAGCATTCGAACTGTGGAAAACACTGTCGGACACTTACGAAAAGAAGGTCGCCGCAACGAAGATGTTTCTGATCCGGCGCCTCTACAACTTGCGGATGAAAGAATCCGATTCGGTTCAAGCACACCTCAATGAGTACGAAAGCATAAGCTCCCAAATCTCGTCACAGGGGACGGCAATCGAGGATGAACTCAGAGCAATGATACTCATGAGCAGCCTTCCCTCATCATGGGAAACTTTCGTCACAACCGTGTGCAACGCGTCAACCACGGCTGTTAAATACTCCGAAGTCACGAGCGCAATCCTGACCGAAGCAGCTCGGAGAAAGTCTTTCGCCAAAGACTCAACAGACGACGCTTACGTAGTACAAGGTTCGACAGACCGATCGAACATACGAGGAAGAGATTCCTCACGGCCGCCGAACAATCAGCGAAGACGGAGCCAGTCACGGGATAACCGAATCTGCAACTATTGCAAGAAACCCGGACACATCAAAGCCGACTGCCGCGCACTCAAGAACAAGAACAACAAGAAGAGTGGCCGGCATGAGGAGATCAATTACGTCAGCTTCTCAGCTGATGTACTACCGGACGACCCGAATATACTATCAATCGAAAATCCAGTCGGATCAGAAGTTCTACTCACGACTGAAGAATCGAGCACATGGCTCTTAGATTCGGGCGCGTCATTTCACGTGACTCCTCATCGATCCCAATTTCGGCAATATACGATCCGTCACTCCGACTCAGTTCGAGTCGGCAACTCACAACACTGTGACATCATCGGAATCGGCACAGTAGAGCTCAACCTTGCAGGTGGCTCTACACTTGTACTCCACAATGTCCGACATGTACCCGAGCTCTCAAGGCCATTGATCTCAGTCGGACAACTAGATGAAGACGACATTCGTGCCGGTTTTTCTTCGGGAGGGTGGACACTCCACAGGGGGAACCTCCTGCTTGCTAGAGGACCCAAGATACACTCCCTGTATCCGTTACATGTTACGCTCAGAGAGGGTAACCTGTTTTTGGTGGATATTCCTGTGTCATCACTATGGCACCGAAGATTAGGACACCTCAGCAAGGCCGGCATCACGCACCTATCTAGAGCCGGATACATCCCCAAACTCTCCTTCTCGGACCATCAATTCTGCGAGCATTGCCAGTATGGCAAACAAGCAGCCGCATCACACCCGACATCAGCACCAAGAGAAACAAGACCTCTTGATTTGGTCCACTCGGACGTCTGTGGCCCAATGCCGCATCAGTCTCTCGGCGGTGCCTCTTACTTCGTTACTTTTATTGACGATTCGACTCGAAAGGTGTGGGCTTATCCAATTCGCACCAAAGATCGGGTCTTCTCGATCTTCACCGATTGGCTCGCTATGGTAGAAAATCAAACCGACCGAAAGCTGAAATGCTTTCGGACAGATAATGGGGGAGAGTTTAAATCCGAAGAATTCGTCAAATTCTGCCGACAACGCGACATCCGACGTGAATTTACGGCACCACACAGTCCGGAGCAAAACGGGATTGCCGAACGCATGAATCGGACAATCCAAGAACGGACAGTTTCCATGCTCCAACACTCCGGACTGTCGGATGGCTTCTGGGCAGAGGCTCTACTCACGGCAGTACACATAATCAATATGTCGCCAAGTAGACCTCTAGGACTTCAAATTCCTCAGGAACTATGGATCGGCAGTAAGCCGAATTACGACAAGCTGAGGATCTTCGGATGCGAGGCGTACGCCCTTATTCCGAAAGATGATCGCCGAAAACTTGCACCTCGGTCCAGGAAATGCATTTTCCTTGGATATGGATCCGACGGCGAAATGGGATACCGACTCTGGGACCCCGAACGCAGACAAATCGTTCGAAGTTCGGACGTTGTGTTCAACGAGTCGGCTATGAATCCATCAGTCGAAAAACCGATCGAAGTCCGAAGGGTGACATTTTCCGATGTGCCGACCCTTCAAGAAGGCCCCGCTCTCAACACACGGTCAGCTTCACGGGTAGCTGAACCTTACACTACCGACTCGGACAACCCCGACTCGGCACAACAGAACAATCCGCTTTCGGACCATCCGACCTTGATACCCGATGCGACCAGTCCAATCTTACCTCGCCGATCCGAGAGACTGTCGCAACCTCCGGAGAGGTATTCTCCTGGAATTTTCTTCACCGACGCCGGCGAACCGACGTCTTACGAAGAAGCATCGACATCTGTCGATTCCGCCACCTGGCATCTGGCGATGGAGTCGGAAATGCACTCCATTCGGGCAAACAAGACTTGGGATCTGGTTGAATTACCTAGGAACCGACGTGCTCTTCCTTGCAAGTGGGTTTATCGACTAAAAGAGACGTCTGATTCGACCACCCCAAAGTACAAGGCCAGATTAGTTGCGAAGGGCTTCCGACAAGAATATGGCGTCGACTTCGACGAGATTTTTTCACCAGTGGTGAAAATGACAACCCTCCGTTTTCTACTCGGCGTAGTGGCAGCCGACAACTTGGAGCTGATTCAGCTAGATGTCAAAACAACATTCCTCCATGGTGATCTTGAAGAGGAAATTTATATGGAGCAGCCAAAAGGCTTCGTGGCAACTGGCCAAGCACATCTAGTCTGCCGACTCAGGAAGAGTCTATACGGCCTCAAACAGGCACCGCGACAATGGTACAAGAAGTTCGACGACTTCATCCAATCGATCGGCTTCTCAAAAAGCGATGAGGACCATTGTCTCTTTACCAACACAGCTCAAGATGGATCACCCATCTTCCTCATCATTTACGTGGACGACATGCTAATTTCTGGACGCCACGCGGGCGAACTTGCCGATCTCATTCGGCAATTGCGGTTGAAGTTTGCCATGAAGGACCTCGGTCCGGCACGACACATCCTTGGCATGAAGATTAGTCGGCATCGCGATAAACAACATCTTTTTTTGTCTCAGACCGACTATACCCGACGTGTCTTAGAACGCTTCAACATGCAATCAGCCAAATCTGCTTCAACCCCGCTCCCCATGAATCTTCGGCTCTCTCAGCGAGACTGCCCGACATCCGGTCCGGAGGGGGAAGATATGAAGTCGGTACCGTATGCACCGGCAGTCGGCTCCCTTATGTACCTGATGGTCGCGACACGGCCTGATATTTCTCACGCCGTAGGAGTCGTTAGCAGATTTATGCACAATCCTGGCCGATCGCATTGGAACGCAGTCAAGCATGTGTTCAGATATCTGGCTGGCACAAAAGACCACGGCATTCTTTTCGGTCCGAACCGAACCTCAGGCGTAGTCGGTTACACCGACTCGGACTTCGCCGGCTGTATAGACAGTCGGAAATCAACAACCGGATACTGCTTCAAATTCGGCAATGGAGCAATCTCGTGGAAGTCGAAACTTCAGGAGTGCACAGCGACCTCAACGACCGAAGCAGAATATGTAGCTGCGTCCGACGCAGCAAAAGAAGCTTTGTGGCTCGGTCGGCTGGCGCACACGTTTCGACAAGTCGACCATGACTCGGCTCCAGTTGTCTACAGCGACAGTCAAGGTGCTGTTGCCTTGTCGAAAAATCCGGTTCACCACAACGCCTCCAAACATATCGACGTTCGATATCACTTCGTTCGGGACTGCGTCATTTCAGGGAAAATCGGTCTAGAGAAAATATCCACAACCGACAATGTCGCAGATGGAATGACCAAGTGTCTTTCGGCAGACCGTTTTCGGTCTCTTCGGCATCAGATGGGCGTAACGACAAACCAGTCCGGTTAGAGCCGGACACAGAGCAGGATGGTTCCCGACAACCGACATCAGTTCCTTAATGATCGGCTTCAACTGTTCTGACCCGACCAGTTCGGTCTTCTGCCTTCGGACCCTGCCGATCCGAACAAAGCTGATATGTCCGAGAACCTAAGTCTATACCTGTAATCTTAGATAACCCATGTATACGCCCATTACGGGGGAGTGTCGAATACATGTGTATAATGGACGTATTCACACTATCCCGTTTTGGCCATTTATGTAATTAGCATAAAGGGTAGTTGCCCTAAGTCGGTCACTATATATAGTGACCTTGTAACCTCTTTGTAAGGTTGGGTGTTGTATTATTGCTTTATGGAATAAGAGAAAGTCTTTCGTGCCTCTCTGTCTCTCTCTCTCTCTCTCTCTGTGCAACGACCTACAAACTGTCATACGCAGGTACTCAACAGCAATCGAATGCTTCTTGATCTTCCGCACAGACGACTTTGTCTCCAACATATGAGCAACATTTAGCTCGCAAAAAACCCAGTGTACCATGCAAGAACAAAGCACATTGAAGTGCATTATCACTTTGTTAGAGAAAAAGTGATTGATGGAGAAGTGGATTTGTTGTATGTAAGTAGAAATCAACAAATGGCTGATATTCTTACGAAGGGATTGAGCATGGAAAAACATACACAATTTAGAGACATGATTAGAGTTATAAGCATTGGTATGATAGCTGAAAAGCATGAAGAAAAGAAGACTACAGATGACCTCAAGAAAGGATAAGTTGAGATTGAGGGGGAGTGTTGAGAAACAAGCTCAACAAAGGTATGTGATAGATATTGGTAAGTGAGATCCTCTATAGTAGCTATTAGGAAATTAGCTACTAGTGGACATAAAAGGTGAAACAACTATTTAGCTATCCATAACTATTTAGCTACTCACAACTAATTAGCTGCATATATAAGTCACTTATAACTTAGGTAAAAAGTAAGAGTAGTAAGTTGTAAGAGTGAGAGAAGTAAGAACAAAAAACAAAAAACAAAAAACAGATGAGAGCAAGTTGAGCTCCGCGTTAATGGAATAGGAGCTTTTGGTTTGCTACACAGAGGTAAGTCTCCTTCCCCCTTCCTTTTCTGTCTTGAGCACTAAACAATCCAGCATATCACGATCCGTTGGGCACATAGAAGAGCCCGAGCGCCTTCGTAACAAGAAATGCATAATGGAATGGTGAATATCAGAATGTATTACAAAAAGATAAGAATATGAATCTCCTAAATATTGTGTAAGGTGTGGAAGCTAGTATTGAGATTTCAAAATCATGGGTGCAAGAGGCATCATCATGTCCACGAACATGGAACCTCAAACACCTCCCAAACATCGGACGCTCAAGAAAGAAAGACATTAACATCTCTCAAGAGATCAAAAGGGCCTTTGAGGTCAAGTGGTAGATTAAATTTGAAAAATTTGCCTCATCTTGGAGAACAATAAATCTAAATAGATTAATAGAACTTCCCAAAACACCTTGGTTATCCATAATGCACACACACTACATTTTTTGGAGAAAATGTGCATATTCCTATTAGCTAAGCACATAACATTGTTACTTGTGACTCAAGATCTTAGATGGACTAAAGCTTCTGGATTTAGAAGATCTCTCAACATGGCCTACTCTTATGTGGAGCACCCTTCGGAGCAATGGAAGCAACTTTGGTGGTGGATTATAATGGTCTCGATTTCTCGATGACAAGGATGACATCTGGCCTATGTGCAAGATAAATTGTTATTACTTGATCAACTAAACTTCTTTAGAATGTCATGTTGGTTGACTTACAATGGGAAATAATGTTATAAGGTTTCTCTGCTAATGTGGTTCTTTAACCATCTTGACGTCTTTCAACTTCTCTATATATCTCTTTATTTGCAACAAGAAAAACCTCAAGCACTGTTGGTTCCATGAAATTGTGGCTTGAGCGCAACCTTTGTACGAAGAGGCAATGGGTATTTCCCCGTTATTTTAGAAGAAACAGTACAATGCTAAACATGATCTTTCGATTCCACCTTGAGATTGCACAAAGTAGCACTTCTATTCAGAAAAGGGCCCGTTACACTTGATGTAAAGTCGCAATGTTTGTGTCATTGTATGTTATAACTTGGGCATTGAGGCATCTCTGAGAATAGCGAGAACATGTGCAGCAAAAAGAAAGAACTCCACGAATAGTGTGTGGCAAACGAGTGAAATCGGTTGCAGTCCAACAGATCCGGTGACCGAACCGTATATATGTATATATATGTATGTATTATAATGTATGTATACATTATACATACATATGGGCCGGGCTAGGAAAATAGAGAAGCTGCCGCATTATTATTATTTTGAGAGACTTTGGGAAACCATAACCAAAACACACACACAAACTGTAGAAGAGGTCGGTTTGTTCTGTTCGGTTCGGTTCGGCTCTGCCCTGCCCTGCCCTGCTCTGCTCTGCTCTGCCCTGTCGTCTGCCTTCGTCGCCTCTGGAGCTCCATCGTATGGCGAGGCGTGATTTTATTGTCAGGAGTCTCTTCCGAACGCGAGCCTCTGGCTCTGGATGCCAGAGCTCACTGTTGCATAATTCTAGCGTAACAGAACAGAAGAAGAAGAGGAAGAAGAAGAAGGACGAGGTCGGCGACGATTCAGTGCATATGTATTGCAACAATAGAATACCAGCATACTATCATTCAGCTTCAGATCAAAGCAAGAAAATCTTGATCAGAACAAAAAGTCTGCTTAACGGTGGGTTCTATCTCTGCCTCTCCGTATTTGGTGTGTATATATTTATTTATATTCGTTTCTCCCACCTCTTTGAATAGCGTTGACTAGATTGCCCACAGTCACCAATCATAATCTAGATTAGCTTCTTCATATGATTGAATTTGTGATCTAGACATTGTGAGAGTAATAAGTGCATAGTGGAATAGAGAATGATGGAACCAGCGGCAATGGAATAGCAGCCTTGTAAAGAATTAGAAATTAAGGTCTTTTTTTCATGACTCAGGAATCAATAGAATTTTTCTGTGAGTGCTACTCAACGATCCCACTCATGTAAAGCCAAGCGCGCAGGCTGCTTGGCCAATTGTGGGTCAAGAGATACTCAATGAGGAAACAGTACATGCTTGTGTGACATCTTGATCACAGTTCTGCTCTTACGTAGCTATTGGCAAGATCACAGTTAGGTTTGAGATTCTCAAACTCAAAACATTTAAAAATTTTGAAACTTAAACTGAACCACGAAACTATTTAAATCAAGCTGTTTGAGGGATTGGAGCACAGAAGATGGATTGAGAGATGATAGAACAAAATTGTTTCACTCGGTTTTCTGTGTCATGGGGCCTCGTGGATGGGATCTTTTGACCTATGCCTCAGTTTTGTCATCTTATGTCTTAGTTTTTGCTTTCCATTTTGGAGCGTCCCGCTTTTCTCTGCTGGAATATTATTCCAGGGCCTATTATAATCCGATCATTGGGTGCATATGCTAGAGAACTGTGGTATTTTCATAGGGAATCCACTCTTGTGCTAGAAAATTTCGAGGTGATATCCTATGCGTGTCAGTGATCCGAGGTGACAGTCCTGAGTTGAAGGTTCCCAGCTAACTTTCACACTGTATTCATGTTGGATACAAATTAGCGTTTTCGTAGCATTTATTGGGAATGCGTTGGGTCTCTTAACAATGTCAGTTGGTGCATGAGCTTGGCACTTGGCCACAGAGGTTGGTCGATGATCCTTCTCGAGACAAATATGATGATCACATTTTCAAGATCAAGATCATCATCCATGACTGCCTCCTTGCCTATACAATATGTTTCTGTGAGGATCTACTCTCTGAGACTCTATTTTGCATACTGGTTATCTTCCTTGGGGATTTGTACTTTAGTAATATCACTGATCAGGTATCCATTTATCTTACGAACAGCGTTTTATCAGGCCCTTTGATCATGATGACAGTTTAAAGACATGCAGACAAATGAGAAGTGCTACTTCATTCATAAGTGCCAGGATATCGACTTTTTATCATCGGTTTATGATGTATCAAGAGATGGTTCTCTCAGATCCTTGGAGTATATATCCGATATCTTGGCCATGATGTAGCATGAATTTCTTCAAGCTCTCCAATATCAGTGCTGCTTTTATGAGCTCCTCCAGGATACCAAGCATGCTTTTTACTTACATCCTGGGGCCATTCTTGACTTCTTGCCAGCTTTAGTCACAATGTATGACATTGGTCAGTCGTCTATTATGGATGCTTCATCATATCTGTCGCCATTGAATATATTAATTGTATACATTCCTCACAAGTAGGCCATACCACAAATTTAAAAGTTTCCTTGTACAGATAACATAATCACCAAAAGGGAACCAGTTACAAAACTAGCCCATTTCTGACTATGAATATTCTGTTTCTGCTATCTGCGCTTTAACTCATCTTCTACTGATCTTTCACCAGAAAGAAAGAAATATTATATTAATGCCCATAAAAGGCCAAAGAAGGAATCAATGCTATTCAAAGAGGTGGGAAAGAGGGTCACTCTCAAAACTCAGCAGCAGAATGGCACCTGAACTCAAACATGCCATTCAAGGGGAGAATATTGTTGAATATATGGATAATTGAATTATATTTTATCAAAATTTAATGCATAGAAGGAAGCAAAGGTAGAGAAAGTAGAGCAGTCTGAATGAAGTGTAATCCCACATAAAAAGGCCTCCAACAGGGGACAGTAGGAAATACATAAGAAGAGAACTGTCGATTCCCGCTTCACCATGGCCAGGAGCAAACTTATGCGACTTCCCTCTTCTCTTTTAGCACTCTGCATGTTGAATGGGGGCCTATGGCAATTACTCATTCTTTAAAATGCTATGCTTACATACCCCAAAAAATTGCATGGATTCCTCTAATCCCTGAAGATTGGTCGAAGGATCTTGCTCTGAAGCCTCATCTAGGCACTAAAGATAATTTGCTGTGCACTGTAGGCGGGTAAAAGCTCATGCTGAGGGAAACTTAACCTGCTTCTCCATAAAAATGGTCGATAAAATACACAATAGTAAATATTTTGTAATGCTCTGCTGCTCCATGTAAAATAATTCTTTCATGTATAACGATATATCTAAGAGAGGGCTTGTTTTTCTAGAATTAAAGTATCTATGGTTATTTGTCTTGTAACACGTTGGATTACTGTAGGAAACCACGTTTCAGATCTGGTTGAAAGAAAAGCAGGAATAGTACATATGAAAATTGCAGAGCCTCCAGCATCACTCGCACACAACATCTTTTGCCCACAACACACTCGCCAAGGATACAGTGGTCTCAGCAAGCAAGTTGTAAGTGCTTGCAGCTAATATTGTTCCATGAAATTCAACAAGATCTCTTAAAGCAAATGTTTTTCATCACTTCTTAACCATAAAATGTTATAGATCAAACTTTGCATTAAGATAAATACTCTAAATAAGTCTGTTTGAAATAGTTTTATTACAATGGCAAAGTTCTGCACATGCATTCCAGAGAATTTCTATCTCTTTGCTCTCTCTGTCATTAATAGTGACTAAGAGATCAGCAGCTCGAAGCTTTATGCGGGTTGTGACATGTATTCCACTAATTTTACTATGATAATTATGTGACAAATTGAAAACGATGAAACCAAATACAAATGAAGGAGGGTGAACAAGTATGGTGAACAAGTATGGAGACCTCTTCCTTAGGGAGATATATCAATGCTCATTAACCAGAGAGTTGGATTTCTAAATCTCAATTCTAGAGTATGTACAGCAGTTGTCATTTTTTTGAGTGATGCTCTCAAATATTCTTCCCGAAATTGGCTAGGTTATGGGACATGGACAACATTTCCGGTTGGGTTCTTGCACCAAGTTCCATCATGCTAGCTTTCATCTTGCGAGTGACAATGAGGTAAGCTTTGTTTATAAACCAATTGTTATGGGATAATGTGCATATTTTTGTATCTTTCATTGTATTATTTTTTATTTTGTACGCAGGGAAAGGTCGATCCATTTTCTCTTGTTGCAGATGAACTTTCCTCCATTGCAAATAGACTTCGGGCGATGGTCTCAACTGAGGTGTATCTTTTTAACTCCATTAAGTGTTTAGGAGTAATGAGAGAGAATTTAATCTGCAATGAAAATAGTCATAGGGTTTACAATATATGGATAGTGTATGAGTTGTTGATCAATGTATGGAAATGAATGTGCATTACTTTTCAAACAGGTTCCCAAGTTAGCTTCTGCAGCAGAATATTTTTTCAAAATTGGAGTTGAAGGAAAACGCTTTCGACCTATGGTAGTTGATAACTTCTTGTTTTGAAAAACTTGTAAAGTCTAATGGAATATTCATGAATATGTACATACTTAGGTGTATTCATGGGGCATTTCATATGAAAGACAATACATCACTGATTAGTTACTTGAAATTATAAACTCTTCTACAGCTTTAGATGATAATTTTATTGTTTACATTCCTCCTCAGAAAGATACAACATTTTCATCTGCCGGATAAGGTTTTTCTATATGTTAAACAGTGCAGACATTTTGCTTCATTTGAGTATGAAGGCATGATTGACTTGACAACTGACATTTCACATTATTACTAATAGTCAGTTCTTCTCTTTGGTATATCTTATCCAGTTCTAATGGAGTGATGGAGAGCTTCAGTTACAAAAAATTTCAATCTCAATCCATTTTCTCACACTCTAGATCCTTTGAGCTTCATTTGCTACCAGAGTTGCAAGTTTGGAAGCTGGAAGCAATGGGAACTTGATCTGGCATGAAGTTACTGAACTTCTCTTTGGTCGGTCTAAGGAAGAGAGAAAGGGAGGGGAATTTATGAATCCAAGCTTTATGCATTCTTCATCTATTAGCGATGTGCTTGTAGAATAGTATTAGATGTAGTTTCCAACAGATATTTATTGTAGGCTAGTGTTTGTTTGGGGGGGACCCATGCTATGGATATGCCACTTTGTATGTGAAAGTTCTTAAAATGCTTCTAAATATAAAAAACTGGTTATAGGAGCATTATAATGTTCTTCTAGGATTAAGTGATCTATATTTCATTTACCATTTTTGAACTAGTGGATTTCATTGTAATTCCCCGTATTTGTGTGGATTTGGGCTTCCCCATATTAAATGATTATTACAATATGAGCCTGTTGAGCCATATTCTACTTTCTTATATTTATTTCAGATTTTGCTGCTCATGGCATCATCAATGACTATAGTGCTGCCGGACATTGGCATATCAGAGTCTACATTGCAAGAGCAACAATTAAGACAGCAGAGGATTGCTGAGATAACAGAGATGATTCATGTGAGGAATTCTCTCCATCAAATTTCTATTTTCCTTCTGTTTTTGTATGAAAAGTTCAAGACTAACATAGCTGTGGCAGGTTGCAAGTCTTCTTCATGATGATGTATTGGACAGTGCAGAGACAAGGAGGGGCATTGGATCACTCAATTTTGTGATGGGAAACAAAGTGAGAGATTAACCAAGAACCTTTTGGAATTCCCTATGGAACTAAGTATTCATGATGTAAATGCAATAGTCTGTCCAAAGTACTGAAATCTTTTGGTTTTTCATTGCAGCTTGCTGTATTAGCAGGAGACTTTCTATTATCAAGAGCATCTGTTTCACTTGCATCTTTGAAGAACACAGAGGTGAGATAGGGTATAATAATTTATATTTGATCTTGTAACAGTGGACATCATAATGCTGTGCATCCACAGGACAATGGGTGTAGTGTGTCTTAAAAACATTTTCTAGATCAATATTTGAGGTTGAATCACATGCCATATACTAATATTTCTAGTAAACACGGACAGTTCAAGGCCATATTATTATGACTCAGTAATTGTATATTTTTTGACAGTTAAATATTTGATCAGTTTTAGCTGTATCTATAAGTGCAGGTGGTCTAAATTATCTCTGCCCTTTCAGGTTGTGGAGCTTCTTTCTAAAGTATTGGAACATCTGGTAACTGGAGAGATTATGCAGTTAACTTCAAATAAGGAAAAAGCTTGCAGGTAATTATTTGTCAATGGATGACAAGCTATGATTATCACCATTCACTATGGTGATGTAGTTTGCATATGCTCATGTATAGGCAGCTAGCCTCCTAATCAACAATTTCCTAGTTATACGTCAACATATTTCTTTTTTTGGGTCATATTTCCTAGTTGATTTTTCATTGAGGATGACGACTATAATAACAGTAACATCAATTGAATTGCAGCATGGAATATTATTTAGAGAAGACATTTTATAAAACAGCCTCGCTCATGGCTAATAGCTGCAAAGCAATTGCACTCCTTGCGGGCCAATCCAGTGGTGTTGCAACACTTGCTTATGACTATGGGCGGCATTTGGTAATTGTTGTGAATTTTTATTCTTGGCTCCAATGTCTATTGTTTTCTTGTGATATTTACAAGTCCAACTTCTGATTTAGACTGTATGAATTTATTTTCATGTAGAAGAGATAAACTTTGGAGGTTATATATACCCATTTTGACATTCTCATGTCTGTCATGCTAATATCTCTGAGTGAGCATCGCCATGTGTAAAAAGCTGTTTGAGGTGTTCAATATAAGAAATAGCAAACCATCAATATATATATATATATATATATATATATATATATATTTGTATTCTCTACAGTTGTCTCCACAATAGTTGCCTTTCTTTATTAGAATTGCCTCACTAAGAGGCAATTTATTTGTAATTTAGTTCTGATATTTGGAAAGTTGTTTTATAAAAGAACTGGTGGTTAAGTATAAGAGGGGAAACTTTTGTTTTTCATTCTATTGGAAAGTTAATGTAAGGTCAAGAATGTGAGGGTAAAGTTGAGCACATTAGCTTTTGCTTTTTCTTTTGTACTTCCATAAAATCAAGAATTAGAATGTGTATTTGCACATTAACTACTTGCCTTCAACTTATTCTTGCATTGTGTCTGAACTTTGTAACTTGCAAGAAGAGCCTTGGTGCAGTGATGAAGTTTTATCCAAATTTCTTGGTGAAATGGTAACTAATGGTCTTTCTTTGACCAGGTTCTGATCTTATAACACATGCTTCTGTAGTGTTAAACACCATAACTTTAGTTTGATCTATGTTGGCTGAGAAACCTTTGTCCGTACAAAATACTTTTAAGGCATTTACATGTCATTGTAGTCCTGAGTTTCAGAGATGAGCACAATATCATCAGCATATAGTAATATTTGAATGGCTATACCAGCTAGGCATGCTCCCGAACTGCCGAATCTCTCTATGTAATGTGGCACCCCATCTATAGAGAGACTGAAGATAGTGGGTGATAGTGGGCATCGTTGTTTTACTCCAACTGTGCAAGCCACAGCCTCCGACAACCCATTGGGAGACTGCACCATTCCTGACGCAGATTCATATAGTGCATAGATTCGCCATTGCATATGTATAGGGCTTCCAAGGGTTTCAAGCTATTGCATGAGCTGAGCATGTGGTACAATGTTAAAGGATTTTCAGAAATCCACAAAGAAACAATAATTCCTCTTATTATGATTTTTGCGCTCCTCGATAAGGGTTTGGAGGGTCAGTATGCGATCCAAAGTTGTGAACCCCTTCTGAAACCCTGCCTGTCCAGCTGAACTGCAGCCATGTCTCTCTGCCCATAAACTCAATTCTGACTCTAGGATCGAGACATAGTTTGGCCAAGTAGTGGCCAATCATGATTATCCTATAATTGCTTGGCATCATGCAGTCTCCACTCTTGAAGATTGGCACAATGGTATGTTCTGTCCAGCTAGTAGGGAAATATTCACACATAGCTCTATTAAAGATGTGTCCTAGCAACGGGAACAAGATGTCATAGGCATAGATAAAGTACTAGCCTACCAATCCATCATGATCTTGGGCCTTCCCAAATTGTAACTGATCAATGGTGTTTCTTACATTTTGTGGAGAAAAAAAGCTGGATTCATGTGGGTGGCCATGTGGGTGCAGGAGTTGGGGTTGCCCAGGGATATAATATAGTACCTTTACATATTCATGCCACACCTGAGGTGAGGTCAGTTGTGTGGTAGGTTGCCTCTCATTCAACATTCTCCATGCTCTTTTACTCTAATAAAACATTTTCCTAGGAACAAGCGATAATTATGATCTTCAAATTTAGCAAATTATGATCTCTTCTTCCTCATGAGGCATTTGAAAGTATATTAACGTCTTCTAAGACAATTTGGCACATGGTTCTTGTGAAGCAATTGGATAGGCCGCCTAGACATTGTATGCTTGGAGACTTGCTCATATAAAGCATAGATGACCCCAATCATGTCATCTGGTATCTCCAAGCTTTTTAGCATGTCTCTCTGTAGGGACTGTGTCAAAGGCTTTGTGAAAGTCCACAAAACAACAATATAATTTCCTCTTATGAGCCTTGGTCTGATCAATTAAGCCTTTGTGAGTGTGAGCATATGGTCAATAGCAGAAAAAGCTCATTTGAAGCCGGTCTGTTCAGCTGCTCTAAGGCTTAATGTCTCCATATAATCATTGAGCTCCGATTCCATCATTGCACCAAGTAGTTTAGCGAGCATATGGCCAATCAATAGTAGAAAAACTCGTCTAAAGCTAGTTTCTTCAAGTGCTCAAAGACTCAATGTCTCCATATTATCGTTGAGCACTGCTTCCGTCGTTGCACCATATAGTTTAGTGAGCATATGGCTAATCATAATTGTCCTATATGTATTCAAGTCCATGGGGTCTCCTCCTTTATGTATAGGGGCCATTGTATTCATGGTCCACTGTGGTGAAAAGCCCTCCATGAGGGCACAATTAAAGAATAGAGCAAGAAAGGGAGCTAGGCGTTCTTGAGCATATATGATGTGCTCAGCGCACAATCCTCTATGATCCATGGACTTTCTATGTTGTAATTTCTTTATGACCTTAGTGACCATTGAAGTCATGAAAAACGTCCCCATTGTGGGTCAAGGTGTATAAGGTGTAGGAATGGGTGGTTGGTTCGGGACTTGGTGTGCCAAGTGTTAGGATCCTCGATGGGTGTTTGCAAACTTGGTTCCCATAATCTCCCTCAGGTAGTGGCACAAGTGTTACTCATGAGCATATGGTAGAGGTCCCAATATTGAAATGCATCCCATGCTTGTCATTTACCACGTGTCTTTTTTTGCAGCATTTTTTTGCGAGCATGTATTGAGGTAATAGTGGCAGTTAGTTGGGATACTTTAAGTTGTCTATATAAGACTTTGCAATCCTCGTCATGCCATCTATTTTGTGGCATAGACCCTACTCTACCTTGCTTGGAGTGTGTCGTGTGGGAAAATATTAATTGCAGAGTGAAGGATGTGTGAATTGTGTAGAAAGATTCTCTAAAGGCAAAGATGTCAGAGAGTTCATGTGTGAAGTGTATTGTGGCATGATGGCTTGGTTGACTACAGTTGGTGGTGTTGGAGATATCGCTTCGTAGCTCAAAGTATAGGAAGCTATGGTCGGCACCATTAGGGCATGGGCCCCATTGAAAAGAGTTAATCATGTGGGCAACTTCAAGGCATCATATTAAATAGTTGGTTGTGCTTTCATGTCCTTCATGTGGGAAGCATGTGAGCTCTTCCAAGCCTGGCCACTTGGCTAAACCATTATATATGATCATTTGGTGCATACTCCCAAGTTCTAGTAGATGATGGCCAAAGCTTGTGGCATCTGCACCTTGGTCTTCTGATATCTATGGGATCAGCACTCACCATTTCTAGGTTTTTATCCATCGAAAAGATTGTGCACTGCCATCTGGTGCCTATTCCCAAGTTCGAGTAGATGATGGCCAAAGCTTGTGGCATCTGCACCTTGGTCTTTTGATATCTCTGGGATCAACACTCACCATTTCTAGGTTTTATCCATTCCAGAAATTTGGTGAAGGCTTGAGATTTTACTACAAGCAAGTAAACCCGAACCTTATGTGAGAAATCATCAATGATAAGCATGAAATTACGTGCACCACCAAGAGTAGCGTTTTTCATTGGACCACAAAGATCCATTTGCATGGTGAGTGGCTTAAGGAGAGAAAGGTTCTCGATGTTGCTTGCCATGAAGACAAGCAACACATGGAGTATTGCGAGTTTTAAAGAGATGAAGACCCTCAACTAGCTGTGAAGAGGAGAGCTTTTGAAGAGAGTTACAGTTGAGATGACCAAACAGTTGGGTTCTCGCATTGAAATCTCCTACAAGGAAGACTTTCCCTTGAGAAGAGTATCAGATTATGTCACCGATAAAGGTTTGTATGGGGAAGGCCCATGTGGCACTCCTTGATCAGCTAATCTCCCCTCTGCAGCCATATTATAAAGGGATCCTTTTAGGGGAAAGTAACAAATGGCAATAAATATTGCCTAGTCCTTGGTAATGAGGACTTTGATCCACATAAAATGAGCTTCTAGGTTTGTTTGTAGTATTTCTATCCTACTTTATCGCAACACCTCTAGATCCTTTGGTAGTTTGTCGATGTGAGGTTTGTCTAAATACTGATTCCAATAAAAACCTTCAACTCATGGAAGTCCTCTATTTGGCTTTTGTGTCTCTACTAGGATAAGTATATCTGAAATCAAGATCTTTAGTTGGCCGAGGTGTGTCCAAAATGCGTTGTTACAATTCCATAAGCTCATCCTAATTTTATCGTCTGTTACATGGGCCACACAGCATTGTCAATTGATGGTAATGATCATTTATTATCACTCGTCCCTCTCAATAAAAGGCGTGATGCCCCTCTTTGCGAGCCTACATGACTTGTGGCATACATGTCTTTCAATGCTCAAATTGCATATTGGTGGGTCTTTGTTAGGAGGTGCACCTTCCTTGAGTCCAGTGACATGTGCATTTAGGCATAGAGCTTTGATCGAGGGTAGTGTTTACAATATTTTTATGAGATGCACCTTCCTTGACCTTCCTCAAGGGTAGTGTTTGCAATATTTTCTTCTTTTATTTCTTTTTTAATGTTTATTTACTACATCTACTTATCTTGTTTTAGCTAGTTTCATGTCATTTTTAACTTCTTTAACTTTTTTGATCGCTTCCTTCATATCTTCTAGTGTCTGAGTTTTTCCGTCTCTACTTTGAGTACGTCTTTTTTCTCCTTACCTTTTTTCTTGTGTGTTTCCCCTTCTTTTACCCATTTTTTCATGTCATTCTCGATTTTACCTAAACAATTCAAAACGTCCAAGAAATCTTTCTTACTAAAGTTTTCTTCATGTATCTCCTTATGTTCTTTAAGTCATTTAGAAGTCATTTAAGTGAAGGAGAAACACTACGTAAATAGGAAGAAAGGAGAAAAACCTGAATTAGCTAGAGATAAGAAGGATATGGATTGAACATATGCAGAAGTTGAACATGATGATGGCTTTCAAGTAAGACTATCTTCCCCGTATCTTTAGGATGGAATTATACAACATTCTGGATAAATGGATATATATTTCTCATGGATTGAGATATGCCACTGTACAGATCCGCAACTTCTCTCATCAGTTGGAGATAGAAAATAGGTAGGCATAAGGTGTACCTTCTGATCAGAAAATATGACGGTTTTTCTGCTCAAAGTGAGTCTGAGGAACAGTAAGTCTGCCACTGCACAGTTTAGTATGAGGTTCAATGCCATCCTCCTGGGTCATGGACTTGAATTCATAGAGCGTGAATGTAAAATGTCAGTTCACATTGAATTCAATTTATTCAAACCTGACTGCATTTCCCAAACAACACTTAATCGCCCTAGACACTTTCCCATGGAGTATATAGGTAGCAGGACCTGTAACAAGGCAGATGTCATACTTCTGAATGCTGTGGGAAGAATCTCAGAGCAAGCATGACCAGCACCTGGTAGAGGGAAATTGCTTGACAAAGCAGTTCATTTGGCTCATTTCAGACATCCAAACATTTGCAAATTATCACATAGAAAACATAGCTTGCATTGGATGGCACATCGTATCATTGCCAAGATCGATCATGATCCTGCAGATTGCTCACCGCAGAGAACATTGATGTCCTCCAGCATATGAGAGTGTTCATGGGGATCCACTCATGTTCTACCTCTTTTAGATATTTTCTATTACATTACTTGTACCCATGGTCCCTATGTCGTGCCCTTATGAACACTTGGTTATGTAGAGAAGCTCTATAGTTTAGATGCAGCTCATTTTTACTTGGTTTATGTGGATATAATTTTTGGTCTCATTGATCACTATTATCAGTCATTTTCACCTTTTACAGATGTTAATAGAACATTTTGCTCATTTCGGTCTTATTTACATTTAGTCAAGATACAGTGCAGCACTTTGTCTCCCAATGTGTTGTTTTTATAGGAATTAAAATTGGTATTCATGTGATAAGGTAATAACGTGTGTTAACTCTAGTTGGTTGACTAATTTGGTTAATGCTACTGTTTTATATACAGGTTTGAAATTTTGTTTTATTTTGCAGGGTATGGCATTTCAACTAGTAGATGATATGCTTGACTTCACTGGAACAACTGCGTCATTGGGTAAAGGAGCTTTGTCTGATATTCGACAGGTATATTAATTGTAAAATATGGTATGGAGATGTTTTTAAAGGAAGATACTTGGCATATCTAAACTAAACCCTAAACCCTAGTATAGATTATTCTTTACTTTAATAAGAATGCTTAAAAATGAACCGTCTCTTTTTGTTTCTTTCGCAGGGCATTGTTACAGCTCCTTTGCTATTTGCATTAGAACAGCAACCACAATTACTTGATTTGATATGTCGCAAGTTCAAGAATCCTGGCGATGTGGAACTTGTAAGACTCTAAGCTCATTGGGTTTTGACGTTTTGCCAAGTTTCCTTAGATTTTGAATTCCTATTTCAATGTCCTTGGCGAATTGTCTTTTTAATGGGATTGTCTTCAATATCTTATCATTTTCTTGTGAACCATTAAAGTATTTCACTAGTTTGATATGACACCAATTGCAAAAAACTTCAGCTTAACCGTCAAATTGTTTCATTCTGATCTTAGGTTTTCTATTCAGAGAATAATATTGAATTTTGATGTTGCAACTGCTTTTCTGTTAAGCTATTTTCTTTATTTATTTCAAAGATCATCTCTCATAGAGGCAGTGATGATCTGCAATTCCCAGTATAGATTTAGTTAGGTACAGCACATACAGATATAGTTACATACATATACCCACATTCATATACATCATGCTATCTTATTGGAGTATGAAGCTAAACCTTAATCTCATTTACATGGTATTTGGATTTTTTGTAGGCTGTTGAACTGTTGAAGAAGACAGATGGGATGGAAAAGACACGTCGGATGGCATTAGAGCATGCCACCCAAGCAGCTCAAGCCATTCATTCACTACCACCTGTAGAATCGGAACGGGCGAGGAAATGCCGGCAGGCGCTTGTGGAAGTTACAGAGCAGGTTTTAACGAGGACAAAGTAGAATCGCATGTCTTACATTTCTCAATTTTTTGGGACTTTCCAGTTTGAGAGTGGAGAAAGCAGTTTTCGGCGAGAAAAAGTTGCGAGTTCCTAATCCAATTTAAGTTCCCCTTTTCTTGCATTTCCAAAAGCAAAGGTGATAATGAAGGCTTATGTACAATTCATAGGTTTCCCTTTCATGAAAAGCAATTATATAAGGGTCTCAATGTTGGTTTTACCATTTCTCAAAAATCTATAGAAGCTTTATGCATATTGATGTATGAGCTTCTGTATTCTTAATAAGTAGTTCTATATATTTTTAAACTGATTTAATGTACTATATATAATGAAGTGCTTGATATACTTCATTTTGTACGATTGGTATAGTGAACCTTCCCAAGGTTCTCTTCTCATAAACAGTGTTCTTCCAGAACCTCTGGTAGAAGCCAAACCAATATTCAAGCACACAATCATTTTTCATAAAATTCTAATTCCTTACATGATAACAGAGAATCTTTGCTCCTGTATATTTAGTACATGATTGAAACATCTGTGTGGTCATTTTCATAGATGATAAAGTGAAGTATTGCTATGGTGTGCAAATGTTACAATTGAGTCTTGGTAAGTACTCTTGGTTATCATTCTCATTCATTTAATTAGCTATTCTTATGTTTGGATTCATAGTTGATAGGGGTGGAAATTATGAAGTAATTTGAGAGTGCAAATATAATCAGTAGTTGATTCTTGGTATGTACCAAATGTGTTGCACAATTATTCTTTGCCATTATTACAACATGTTCCATTATGTGAGCACATGTCTCACTTATGGTGGTTGGCAGTTTAAGGATGCATATGGGGATTGTTCCAAAAATGTTTAATGTACCTAATGGACATTATCCTTGTCTAATTGACCATTATATGTGACAAAGACACTATAATATGCATGCAACAATACCTTATCCTCAAAACATATAAGGAATTCGCCTAATTAACACATGGGTCCATGCGTTTATGGTTTCTAAATAGATGAAGTCCGTCATTATATTTCATGAAGTCTTTTGATATGAAAAAACGAATTGAAGTTGAATAAAATATGCTGTTTTTTGTATGTGAAAATGTGATAAGTACCACTTGGCACCTAAATTGACACGTTAATCTAACCTTAGGGTGGAATCTAGAAGGACTACATTTCTTATTTTAAACCATCAACATTGGGACTATATATGATCAGCTAGTTTACTTGCATATGCAATTGTCTTCATGCTAGTTGAATTCAACTTGAAAATGTTGTGCTCTTATAGTGATAAAGATTGTGATCTATCATACCAAATTTTTCAAAAACATGAAAGTGCAACATGATCCAAGTATCTTTGTAAATATGATGTGTAAAGGCAATGCTTTTACATGTGCTTTATCATATGTATTGTTTTATTGTATATGAATCAACTTATTCAAAGCATGAAAATCATAGTAGTTTTGCACACGATATTGCATGTGAAACTTCAATGTGGTTTGCTCTATGATGTGTAAAGGTAATGGATGCTTTACATGGTCTTTTGCATATGGGTCATTTTATTATATTTCCCTAATATGAATTAGCTTATTCAAAGCATGAAATTTGTTGTATTATTGTACACTATATGGTGGCAAAGCCACAATGTACATGAGTCTGATGTGTAAAGGCATTGCTGATGTGATGTGTAAACACAATGCTTTTACATTGTACTTTAGCATGTCTCATTTTTTTATATTCAAAGCATGGAAATTGATGTAGTTTTGTACATAATACAATGCTCAAATATTATCAAATTTTGAAAAGCTTCATAGCACATCCATTGTATCTCCTACACATTTGGATGCTAAATGTAATTTTCTTCAAGATCATGAATCAAGAAGTGTGAAAATTGAGAGCAATATAATTTCCGTTATATTGAGGTTTTGGATTTTGTAGCTTGTCTGTGTCCATATGGGTTGTGTGAATATTTCATAATTTTGGTTTCAAGGTCTCTTGGTTATATTTGAATCCATACCTATTTATATGTTTCTATAATTATCTAATGCATTTTATGGATTCATGTAAGTCCTATTTATTATAGTTGAATAGGTTTAAGGTTAATGTTACTCGTATAGGTGTAATGGAGAGTTAAGAGTGTAATGTGTAATATGAAATGTTAATGTATGAGTGTGAGGTGGGTAGGTGTAACTACCCCCATTTGGCTTTTTGTAATGTCTTCATCATACTATTTAAACCCCACCCATGGGGTATGAAAAAGAAGAAGAAATATAGTGAAGTTACCCCATCAACATTGTGTCGTTTTCCCTCTTATTCTCTCTCTCTCTCTCTCTCTCTCTCTCTTTTTCTTTTCGTAAATAATGGCTTTCATTACGAAAGAAAAAACACCACCATGACTAACTTACAACAAACTATAGAACCCCTTCTATCTAGGGATCTAAAGAAAACTACGACACCAAACTCAATGCCACCCTACACACCAATTCAAATGGCGAATATGATGATATGTGACCTTGCAGAGTTCTCTCTCTTCTTGGTTGAGATTTTGTGACTTCTCTAGCACTGTCAATTGCCACAAAAGAAGCCCTTTTAACTTAAGAACATATTTTCTCACCCCAACTTGCGAATAAAAAATGAAGGCATTCCGCATATTCTAATTGAACCATAGCCCCCAATACCTCAAGAACTCAAAAATAATTTGAAAATGAGGCATCGATTCATTGTTCTCCATATGTGCAAAAACCCAACTGAAGGAAGATAGACTTACTCCTGTTAGAGACATCCACACTAAACTGATACACCTCCAAACCATCCTTGCCATCGGGCATGAAATAAATCGATGCCTACTATGTTCCAATTCCACCGAACAAAAGAAACACAATCCTTTAGTAATGTTTCTTCTTTTTAATGCATCCCCTAATGGTAAAGCTCCAACCATAACTCTCCAAATAAATACCTTGGCTCGTAGCATCAATCGAGAACACCAACCTGCCTTGATCACATGAAACCACCAAGTAATGGGCTTATGAAAACCCCATATCTTTATAACCCTTTCTTCCAACCACTTATGTTTGTCAATCAACTTGTGATAAGCAACATTCGTTGAGATCATAGTCAATCTCTTATTTCCAACAAACCTCCAATCAAGCTCTTGAGATCGCCCATCTAAATCAGGAATTGGCTCATGCGAAGATAGTGTTTGTTGCAACTTATCCCAAATAAAGTTGTAACCTTTTGGAATACGAAATGTTGATCTTATTGTTCGAAAAGCCATTAATCTTCTTTGTGAAACCAACACACCATCCTTAACTCTTACCAAACCCAATCTAGCCATCTGATTAAATTGAAGGTTAAGAATTTATTTACCTTCCCACCTCAACAACCTTGATGTTGCCAAAACCTCCATTTGTAATGAATTGGCACATCCCCTTTCTTGTGGGGGATGCCATTCCACAAAATCCAACATACTTTGCCAAGATGTCAACAAATGATTAACTATCATAGACCCTGTACATTTGACATCCCTGTCAGAATTAATTACATTCCACCAATTCGCTTCAACCTTCATGTTTCCAAGCTTTATTCCATTCTTCTCTATAAAGTATGCCACCATTTCTGTCCAAGGTTGTACACCTTCAAACATGAATCGAATGAAAGTAAATCGACGAGCCACCATATGCTCATATAGATTCAATATTGATGCCCCACCAAGATGCTTCGGAGTACAAACATGATCCCATGCCAACCATGACAAGGCACTTTTCCCTTTTCTTTTCCATAACAACATTCGCATCGAGTGTGACAACATTTCAAGAGCTTTCTTTGACCATGGGAGCAAAGGAAGATAATAAGATACCATAGAGACCATAATCGATTGGACCACCTTAAGTCGTACATGAAAAGGCCAAAATTGAGACCTCCAATACATAAACTTATCCTCCAACCTTTTGGATACCCACTCAATAAGTTTCACATGAGAAACTTCCACCCCAATTGGATATCCAAGATGACGACAAATCATACCATGATGTACTATCCTTCCTGACCACCCCAACCCTAACACATCTTGTTCTGTACATGAAATGAGGACATATTTATGTATATTAATTCTCAACCCCGAAGCATTTGAAAACAATTCCCACACATCTCTTGTCTTACTAATATTTTCCCGATTAGGTGCCAAAAACATAATATGGTCATCTGCGAGAGCTTGAACAATACATGGCTTCCCTGATGGCAACCTTAGTCCAAGCAATTCTTCCCCCATAACCATATTGTGTAACTTAACAAGAATAGGATGTGTCACAATAGTGAATAGTAAAGGGCTTACTGGGCATCCTTGTCTAACTGACCTGCGAATAGAAATCGGTTGGGTTACTCCTCCATTAAACATCACATGTGAAACCGAACCCTCCCCTAATGTGTATATCAACTTAGACATACGATCACCAAAACCAATATGAGACATCAATTGATTTATAAATGACCAATCCACATTATCATAGGCTTTTTCGATATCCAATTGTAGCAACACTAATTCTTGTTTAGACTCCTTTGCATAGTCAATTGCCATTTGAACATTTAAAATATTATGTAAAATGTCTCTTTTTGCTAAAAACCCATATTGAGCATTATGAATAATAGAAGGTAAAACCTTATGCAACCTATTGGCCATCACTTTTGCAAAAATCTTGTACATTCCCCCCATCAATGAAATACGCCTCCATTGAGCAAAGGAAGATGGAGAAGGCACCTTCGGCAAAAGCTTGATCAAACCAATCTTCCAAGAATGAGGCATTTCCCCTGATGTCCACACCTTCTGAAATAAAATCGTAAAAGGCCCCTTCAACTTAATCACATATTTCTTAAAGAGTTCATGTGTTAATCCATCCGACCCAGGACTCTTATCATTAGCAAGATGTGACATGACATGTTCCGCCTCATCCTCTGAAATATTAGCATCTAATGATTCTGCCACATCATGCGATACATGATTTTTCACTCCATTAAAAAATACATCTCTATCCTTTTTAACATTATCATCGATACACACTTGTACATCCAACAATTGTGTATAATATTCTATGCATTTCTTCACAATTTCTTGAGGATCGGAACACATGATACCATTTTCCTCTAACCTTACCACATTATGCCGTGCATGTGATTCATGAAGGTCATGGAAAAACTTATGTGATTGACAATTAGCATCATCCACTTCTTGTCTTAGACGATGTAGTCTAGCATGTTGATAATTTTTTGCCGTTAGTTCATGCATCGCAGAAATTAATACCTCTTGATATCCCATCAACTCTACATCTGTTGGCCAATAAGTTAACAATGAGTTGCATTTATCAAGCAAATTAACTAGGAGACTTAATTTCTTTCTCCTTTTAAAAGCATGGTGAATTCCATAATATCTAGTTAACCTCTGAATATTTGCAACAAATACTTCCCACGCTTCATACCCATCAAATTGAACACGATAGGCAAATGCATCAATCAATTGACACATATAGGCATGGAAGACCTCATGATCCAAAAATGATGAATTAAAAATCAACGGTGGTTTTCCTAAAAACTCATGAAAACCTCTAATTGAGTGGTGATTGAACTCAAAAATTAATGGGAAATGATATGATATAATTGACCCATAAGACACTGAAATATCCAAAATCTCTGGTAAAAAACCTTCGGTATGCATTACATACATTCGATCCAACCTACTCCAAGTATCCTTATATTAAGCCGATTGAAAGGTATAACCAGGTTCATCTCCCTTGATCCATTTCCATACATCCCTTAACATGACTTCAGTCTCAAAATCTCCTCATTCTTGAGCCTCTGGTCCATCCATAATAGAGTGGATAGATGTTGATTGATCTGTCTCACAACAAACATTAAAATCTCCCATCAATAAACCCGGTCTACCATTATGAAGCACTGAGTTTAGAGATCTCCATAACAACTTTCGTTCTTGTGAAACATTTGATGAATACACACCAACTAACCAAATAGCTTGCCCTTCATAACATATCTCTACCACAATAAATCTTCCAAATTCATCTGAAACAACTACTTTTGGGTGAAATTTATCTCTTATAAACATGACAATCCCAGAATAATCCCCATGAACCTTGCCAGCATAACATAATGTATAACCCTTAGAATAACTAATTAAACCAGCATTCTGATGATCTTTATGCTCTATTGCACATAAAACATCCCATTGCTCACTTAACACAATCCTCCAAACCTCATGCATTCTAAATCTAGAACACAATCCCCTCACATTCCATGTGGTGATCTTCATACTTTATTTTTTCCTTTTATTTGAGAAATCTCCTTCTCCTTCACTGCTAATGTTTCTACCATATCCTGAAATAAATCCCCTAAGATTGCATATGAATTACTATGGGAATGCAAAACTCCAGACCCCAATGGCTCCTCATGTGAACGAGGCACCGATTTCCGTTTATTCCAAGGAACATACAAATTACCTTTATTATCAAAAGATAATTTCTTTGGATAGTCCTCTTGACGAGCCCATGGTTTATTCCGCGTGGGATGTGTTGGTGTGACCTTCTCCATAGATACATTATGCCCAACATTTTTATTAGACTTCTTTATCTTTCCAGAAACTATTGACCATTGTCCTTCATCCTCTAGAGTCTTTCCATCCTTCTCATTCAAAATTTGTGGTTCCTTTGTTTGCTCTAAAATTGTCAAATCTTGAATCTGATCATGAGTTGTAGGATCTTCATGTACCACTTCCACTACATTATTTCTTTTTTGAGGACATTCAGCCATAAAATGCCCCAACACACCACAATGGAAACAATGTCCTGCAAATGTACCCCATTTAAGCCGAAAATACATAGGTGACATACCAGAACATGCAATCTGTAAACAACTTGGCCTCTTTATAGCAGTATTCCAAAGAATACACATCCGATATCGATTTTGAGCATTAGCACTAGGAGGCACCAAGATCTTTCCCAACTTTTCCATCGCTGACCGTAATATTGGCCAAACCACTGAATATGTGCACTCTACCTCAACCCATACGGGACACTCTTGCTTTAATATATCTTGGTATTCCACTAATGGTCTCCACGGAACAATAGGAACCAAACTTTTCTCATAAAAAACTGGCAATTTATTGAGTAATTTCTCTTTATACTCTTGTGATACCAAAACAACCTCATAAAATCCACGAGGACCAGCATAAACATCCTGAACACAATCAGCTTGTAAAATCCCACGTAACCATTGTTTGACCCTCCAAAGGAAAGGTATCTTTCCCGTGAAAAACAATATGACCTCTTTATCACAAAAATTAGCAAATGATCCCAAAAACTCCTTATTGTCTATTTCTACCTTAGCCACTTCATTGTCAACAAACTCCTCAGCAACTTTCACATTCTCCCTTATACAATCTTCCATTAATATATTTGACATGCATCTTAAATGTTCCCAATGACTATCATCTTTCTCAATATCATCTTGTCGCATTGCATCAACATAAGACATGTCATTACTATTATCTCCAATACATCGTTTTCTTTTACCATCCCCTCTTGGGCTTGATACTGACTCAACCATGCACGCATCCTTTGAAGAATTTGGAGACTCATCCATATTCATGAAAACACTACCATCCATATGACAAGAAATAGGAGAGAGTTCACTTACAAGTAATTGTGTTGGAGAAGGAATCAAAGCAAGCGATCATGAGATGCATGCAATCGAATAGAATTTTTACTCGTAACGTTCTACCAAGACCTCCAAATGATACGTGCAGATACTCTTTAGAAAGCTCTATGTGCAGGCTTCGAAACGAGCTAAAGAACAAAGGAAACGGACACTGTAACAAGAAGATACATCAAAATTAGTGTTTGCCCTTCTCCAACATCTCTGAACTTTGCGTTTTCTCTCTCTCTTTGTGTGTGTGTGTGTGTGTGTGTGTGTGTGTGTGTGTGTGTGTGTCTCTCTCTCTCTCTCTCTCTCTTGGTAAAAGCACACAATTATATTAATTGTATGTAAAATCCACTTAGTTACAACACTTCTTAGACTCCTCTACCTATCATATGCCTATGTAGGGAGAGGGATGTGTTGAAGACAAGGCCGTCAATGCGGAAGATCAAGTAGCATTCGATTGGGGTTGAGTACCTGCGTATGACAGTTTCCAAGATCGTGCACAGAGATAGAAAGAGAGAGAGAGAGGAGGCACAAAAGACTCTTTCTATTCAATAGAAACAATAATACAACCAACCTTACAAAAAGGTTACTAGGTCACTTTATATAGTGACAAACTTAGGGCAACTACCATTTATGCTAATTACACAAATGGCCCAAACTTGAGCTATACAAAGGGATAGTGTGAATACGTCCATTATACACTTGTATTCGACACTCCCCCGTAATGGGCGTATACATGGGTTATCTAAGATTACAGGTATAAACCTAGGTTCTCGGACATATCAGTTTTGTTCGAGTCGGCAGGGTCCGAAGGCAGAAGGTCGGACTGGTCGGGTCGGAAGAGTTGAAGCCGATCATTAAGGAACTGATGTCGGTTGTCTGAAACCATCCTGCGCTGTGTCCGGCTCTAACCGGACTGGTTTGTTGTTACGCCCATCTGATGCCGAAGGGACCGAAAGCGGTCTGCCGAAAGACACTTGGTCATTCCATCTGCGACATTGTCGGTTGTGGATATTTTCTCTAGACCGATTTTCCCTGAAATGACGCAGTCCCGAACGAAGTGATATCGAACGCCGATATGTTTGGAGGCGTTGTGGTGAACCGGATTTTTCGACAAGGCAACAGCACCTTGACTGTCGCTATAGACAACTGGGGCCGAGTCATGGTCGACTTGTCGAAACGTGTGCGCCAGCCGGCCGAGCCACAAAGCTTCTTTTGCAGCGTCGGACGCAGCTACATATTCTGCTTCGGTCGTTGAGGTCGTTGTGCACTCCTGAAGTTTCGACTTCCACGAAATTGCTCCATTGCCGAATTTGAAGCAGTATCCAGTTGTTGATTTTCGACTGTCTATACAGCCGGCGAAGTCCGAGTCGGTGTAACCGACTACGCCTGAGGTTGAGTTCGGACCGAAAAGAATGCCGTGGTCTTTTGTGCCAGCCAGATATTTGAACACATGCTTGACTGCGTTCCAATGCGATCGGCCAGGATTGTGCATAAATCTGCTAACGACTCCTACGGCATGAGAAATATCAGGCCGTGTCGCGACCATCAGGTACATAAGGGAGCCGACTGCCGGTGCATACGGTACCGACTTCATATCTTCCCCCTCCGGACCGGATGTCGGGCAGTCTCGCTGAGAGAGCCGAAGATTCATGGGGAGCGGGGTTGAAGCAGATTTGGCTGATTGCATGTTGAAGCGTTCCAAGACACGTCCGATATAGTCGGTCTGAGACAAAAAAAGATGTCGTTTATCGCGATGCCGACTAATCTTCATGCCAAGTATGTGTCGTGCCGGACCGAGGTCCTTCATGGCAAACTTCAATCGCAATTGCCGAATGAGATCGGCAAGTTCGCCCGCGTGGCGTCCAGAAATGAGCATGTCGTCCACGTAAATGATGAGGAAGATGGGTGATCCATCTTGAGCTGTGTTGGTAAAAAGACAATGGTCCTCATCGCTTTTTGAGAAGCCGATTGATTGGATGAAGTCGTCGAACTTCTTGTACCATTGTCGCGGTGCCTGTTTGAGGCCGTATAGACTCTTCCTGAGTCGGCAGACTAGATGTTCTTGGCCAGTTGCCACGAAGCCTTTTGGCTGCTCCATATAAATTTCCTCTTCAAGATCACCATGGAGGAAGGCTGTTTTGACATCTAGCTTAATCAGCTCCAAGTTGTCGGCTGCCACTACGTCGAGTAGAAAACGAAGGGTTGTCATTTTCACCACTGGTGAAAAAATCTCGTCGAAGTCGACGCCATATTCTTGTCGGAAGCCCTTCGCAACTAATCTGGCCTTGTACTTTGGGGTGGTCGAATCAGACGTCTCTTTTAGTCGATAAACCCACTTGCAAGGAAGAGCACGTCGATTCTTAGGTAATTCGACCAGATCCCAAGTCTTGTTTGCCCGAATGGAGTGCATTTCCGACTCCATCGCCAGATGCCAGGTGGCTGAATCGACAGATGTCGATGCTTCTTCGTAAGACGTCGGTTCGCCGGCGTCGGTGAAGAAAATTCCAGGAGAATACCTCTCCGGAGGTTGCGACAGTCTCTCGGATCGTCGAGGTATGATTGGACTGGTCGTATCGGGTATCGAGGTCGGATGGTCCGAAAGCGAATTATTCTACTGTGCCGAGTCAGAGTTGTCCGAGTCGGTAGTGTAAGGTTCAACTACCCATGAAGCTGACCGTGTGTTAAGAGCGGGGCCTTCTTGAAGGGTCGGCACATCGGAAAATGTTACCCTTCGGACTTCGATCGGTGTTTCGACTGATGGATTCATAGCCGACTCGTTGAACACAACGTCCGAACTTCGAACGATTTGTCTGCGTTCAGGGTCCCAGAGTCGGTATCCCATTTCGCCGTCTGATCCATATCCAAGGAAAATGCATTTCCTGGACCGAGGTGCAAGTTTTCGGCGATCATCTTTCGGAATAAGGGCGTACGCCTCGCATCCGAAGATCCTCAGCTTGTCGTAATTCGGCTTACTGCCGATCCATAGTTCCTGAGGAATTTGAAGTCCTAGAGGTCTGCTTGGCGACATATTGATTATGTGTACTGCCGTGAGTAGAGCCTCTGCCCAGAAGCCATCCGACAGTCCGGAGTGTTGGAGCATGGAAACTATCCGTTCTTGGATTGTCCGATTCATGCATTCTGCAATCCCGTTTTGCTCCGGACTGTGTGGTGCCGTAAATTCACGTCGGATGCCGCGTTGTCGGCAGAATTTGACGAATTCTTCTGATTTGAACTCTCCCCCATTGTCGGTCCGAAAGCATTTCAGTTTTCGGTCAGTTTGATTTTCTACCATAGCGAGCCAATCGGAGAAGATCGAGAAGACACGATCTTTGGTGCGAATTGGATAAGCCCACACCTTTCGAGTCGAATCGTCAATAAAACTGACGAAGTAAGAGGCACCGCCGAGAGACTGATGTGGCATTGGGCCACAGACGTCCGAGTGGACTAAATCGAGAGGTCTCGTTTCTCTTGGTGCTGATGTCGGGTGTGATGCGGCTGCTTGTTTGCCATACTGGCAATGTTCGCAGAATTGATGGTCCGAGAACGAGAGTTTAGGGATGTATCCGGCTCTAGATAGGTGCGTGATGCCGGCCTTGCTGAGGTGTCCTAATCTTCTGTGCCATAGTGATGACACAGGAATATCCACCAAAAACAGGTTACCCTCTCTGAGCGTAACATGTAACGGATACAGTGAGTGTATCTTGGGTCCTCTAGCAAGCAGGAGGTTCCCCCTGTGGAGTGTCCACCCTCCCGAAGAAAAACCAACACGAATGCCGTCTTCATCTAGTTGTCCGACTGAGATCAATGGCCTTGAGAGCTCGGGTACATGTCGGACATTGTGAAGTACAAGTGTAGAGCCACCTGCAAGGTTGAGCTCTACTGTGCCGATTCCAATGATGTCACAGTGTTGCGAGTTGCCGACTCGAACTGAGTCGGAGTGACGGATTGTATATTGCCGAAATTGGGATCGATGAGGAGTCACGTGAAATGACGCGCCCGAATCTAAGAGCCATGTGCTCGATTCTTCAGTCGTGAGCAGAACTTCTGATCCGACTGGATTTTCGATTGATAGTATATTCGGGTCGTTTGGTAGCACATCAGCTGAGAAGCTGACGTAATTGATCTCCTCATGCCGGCCACTCTTCTTGTCTGATTTCTGGGACTTGTCGTTCTTGTTCTTGAGTGCGCGGCAGTCGGCTTTGATGTGTCCGGGTTTCTTGCAATAGTTGCAGATTCGATTATCCCGTGACTAGCTCCGTCTTCGCTGATTGTTCGGCTGCCGTGAGGAATCTCTTCCTCGTATGTTCGATCGGTCTGTCGAACCTTGTACTACATAAGCGTCGTCTGTTGAGTCTTTGGCGAAAGACTTTCTCCGAGCTGCTTCGGTCAGGATTGCGCTCGTGACTTCGGAGTATTTAACAGCCGTGGTTGACGCGTTGCACACGGTTGTGACGAAAGTTTCCCATGATGAGGGAAGGCTGCTCATGAGTATCATTGCTCTGAGTTCATCCTCGATTGTCGTCCCCTGAGATGAGATTTGGGAGCTTATGCTTTCATACTCATTGAGATGTGCTTGAACCGAATCTGATTCTTTCATCCGCAAGTTGTAGAGGCGCCGGATCAGAAACATCTTCGTTGCAGCGACCTTCTTTTCGTAGGTGTCCGACAGTGTTTTCCACAATTCGAATGTTGTCGTACACGATTGCACCTTAAAGTATACCGATTCCGATAGGTGCATCCGAATCGTGGCGCGGACGATCCTGTCCAGCTTCTGCCACTCAATTGGTTTGTATCCTTCTGGAGGTTCTTCATTTTCGATGGGATCGATTTGCCCCTTGACTATGAGATAGTCCTGCATTTGCTCCTTCCAGAAGTTGAAGTTCGATCCATCGAACTTTCGTAGACTCATTTCTGACGAGCCGGATGTTGATGCCATCAAATTTGGTTTCGGTTGACGAAGCTCGGTTCGGAGTTGACTACGAACCTTGTTGGAGTGCAGCCGGTTGGCTCACCCGATATCGTTCTGGTCGGATTTGAACCCGAGTCGGTTCGGCTTCGGATATATGTATTGTTGAACTTGCTCGAATTGACTCCGGTAACTTGAGGGACAGAACCGACTGGTCTTCCCGAATGTTGCCGAGTCGGAGTGAGCCCGGTTCGCTTCTGAATATATATGCCAAATACCGATTATTGAAACCGATTGTCTGGACCGATTCTGCTTCGGGTGACTGCAGCGACGAGAGAGACGGATCCAACTGATCCTCCCGAATGTCGATCAGCCGGATGAAGCACGAATTGGGGTTGTCTTGAAGTCGTCGTTGTGCAGGAAGCCCACCTCAAGCAGTTACGATCAAGGAAGTAGAGTACAACCGACTGGCTTACTCCGAGTGATGATCTAACGCAGCGAGATTCAAGCTTGTGTTTGCCAACTTTCTTCTCTGTTTCTTCGAATGACGCAAGAAGCTAAATGCTTTGCAGACTAGGATGAAGCGAAAGACCGAATACTGTGCAGGCTGTGATGAAGCGAAGAACCGAATGCTGTGTAGGCTGAGACGACGGCCGACAGCAGGTTGAGGGACCGAATACTGTGCAGGCTCTCATACCAAATGTTGAAGACAAGGCCGTCAATGCGGAAGATCAAGTAGCATTCGATTGGGGTTGAGTACCTGCGTATGACAGTTTCCAAGATCGTGCACAGAGATAGAAAGAGAGAGAGAGAGGAGGCACAAAAGACTCTTTCTATTCAATAGAAACAATAATACAACCAACCTTACAAAAAGGTTACTAGGTCACTTTATATAGTGACAAACTTAGGGCAACTACCATTTATGCTAATTACACAAATGGCCCAAACTTGAGCTATACAAAGGGATAGTGTGAATACGTCCATTATACACTTGTATTCGACAGGATGTTCTGTAATGCTACTAAAAAACCTAAATATGTTTTTGTGGAAACGATCCCCACATGCTCTAACATCCAAAAATTCTACATGAGAATACATTTAAGCTTCTTTATATAGGCTTTCACCCCATGTCTATTATCAAACATGAAAGCATTACGCATATTCCAATTGTGTTGTAGACCCCAATAACGTAAAAATTTGAACAATATCTCCATCTCATCATTTGATCCATTTTGAACATATTGAGAAAAAACCCATTGTTGAGGTCTCAAACAACAACGGGTTAAAACTTGCCAAATGTCCGATAAGTACTTCCAAATGGTACATGCTATAGGACATTTAATGAACCTATGTGTACTATCCTCCAATGGAACGGTGCAAAAGAAACAAGTGCCAGACCCTAGTCCTCGTCTCTTTAAGGCTGAACCTAATGGGAGCCCACCAATCATGACTCTCCATATGAATACCTTTGCACGAAATGGTAGATGGGAATGCCAACCACGTTATAATATTTTCCGCCACCTTGCATCTGATTTATATACATTCCACAACTTCGTTGCTTTAGGAGATAGCCAAGATAATGATGTTATCACATGATGATACAATATATTTGTAGTGACCTATAACAAGCGTGTACCATCTTGTAACAGCCAATCTACCCAAGGTGCAAATTTGGTTTTCAATGGCAAAGATCCTTGCAACAGTGGTATATCATGTAATTTCTCCCAAATAAATCCATAATTTGTGGGAATACATAACCATCTCTTGGCATCTTCAAAATCCGACAACCTTTGAGATTCATTATCAAACACATCTTCCAAATGCACAATCCCTATCGAAATAAACAATTGAATTGGGATCGCAAATTCTCTTTCCCCTGCCAAAACAACACTCAAGAAGAAACAAGCAATTCGTTTTGTAATGAATTACAATATTCTCGATCACTTGATGGTCCCCATTCAAAAAGAAATAATGCATCTTGCCACGATCTTACCAAATGTTGTCCGCATACAGAATGTCGAATCTTTAGAGGATTACTTCCATTCAGTGGTGACCACCATGATGCTTGAATCTTTGTTTTCCCATGCACCAATCCTTCAAGCTCAATAAAATATTGTATCATAGATATCCATGGTTGATCTTGTTGACATATATCTCGTAATAATGTAAATCTACGAGCCATCGAATGCCTTTCCAAATCCAATATTGCTACACCACCTAACCTTTTAGGAGTAGCCAAATGGTTCAATGAAATCCATGTAACTCCCATCATTTCTCCCTTCCGCCACAACATGAACCGAATAGGTTGTAACATGCTTTGTAATGCCTTCTTAGTCCAAGGAAGTAAAGGCAAAAAATATAATAACATGGGTATCAAGATACATTGCACCACTTTGAGTCGTACATGAAAGGGCCATAATTGAGACTTCCAATACATAAATTTGTCCCTCAATTTACTACCAATCCAATCAATCAATTGAACATTTGTAACATCAATGCCCAATGGATAACCCAAATGTCGATCAATTGAACCTCGTGTAATCACTGACCCTCGCCATCCCAAACATTCCAAATCACTCTCCGTACAAGAAATAAGGCGAGACTTCCTCCAATTTATATACAACCCTGAAGCCAAAGCAAATTGATCTCAAACTTGCATACTCCTTTTAATATTTTCTTTTGAGGCTTGTAAAAACATAAAATAATCATCTGCCAATGCGTGTGCCACCAATTGTCCCCTCACATTTGAACCCCCTTGAGAGGGGTGTGGAGCCGATCTTGGGGTGCCACCCATCAACAAAGTGTTGGTCAATTTCGACATCACTGACCTTCACTCAAACATTCGGGCATGCACCGTGGAGTTCTTCCGTAGCACGAGTCGCCGCGAGTATCTTCCACCCGTGCTTGGTATTGATCGGCAACTTCCCTTTTCTGTAGAAGTCCATTGCTATCAGATTTGTCTCCGATCAATGGTCGATCAATGCCACCACCGGTTCCTTCACATCCCTTATCCGAACCAGGGTCTCCATCGTAGCCCTTGCACAATGTGGTCGCATATAGTGGTTGTTTGCTTAGTCTTCTTCCACCACCATCTCGTTGATATGGGCCACTTTCACCTCGACCGGTTTCTCGCTTTTCGGCTCAGTCGAGAGACACATTCTCTTTACCAGGTCGAGGATCATGTCGTGGAACTCCTTGGCAATACCCAGTACTTCTCGTAGAGTGAGTTCCACCCGACTGTTGAGGATTCACAGAACTTTGTAGTTTTGGCATGCTGCTTCCACGAAGCCAGTCTTCTCCTCCACAGGATTGCTCCAACCGGTGACCTCTCGGACCCGCCTCTCCGCACGATTCACCTCCTCCTTCAGCTTCTTACCGGTGAAGCCTTCCAATATAATCAGCCAAAATCCGGTGTCGTTTCTAGAGCCGATGCTCTTCTCTCCACCTACCCGTATGCTTGTTGACGCCGAGTAATGAATGACTTCGACGTGTTGCGCTGCCTCCTCCTCCATTAACCTCTTCATTCCGCCTTGATAGGTGTTTATTTCAAGCGACCCTCATGTTTCGCTCGCGTGTACTCGACCATTACAGAGGTACACCGCGTTGTTCCTTAGCGCCTCGACGAAGTCGACGTAGTCTCTCCGAATGTGGTCGACACCGTCGCACCACATGCACCTAAGGTCATTGGGTGGGCGCTAGTCATGAGATTGACCCCCGCCATCCCTCTGAGCTTGAGCGATCTGGAGATTGCGTACCATCTTCGTAAGTTCCTCTAATGCCGCACCCCAACGGTTCCTCGACCACGTTGGTCGGCACCGGGCCCAACTCAAGCTGCCTTCGCGTCTCGTCCGACCGATTCAGCACCTTCCCCGTTACTCGTCTTCTAGTCGGGTCGGCCAATGCCGACCCTTCATCATTCCATTCATGTCGTTTGTCGAAATGGCTCAAACCCTGTTTACCATGGCCCAATCGGTCATGAGCCCTTCATCCGTCTCCAAGAGGAGACCAACCTTCTCCCGATCACGTGGGTCGACCGATTTTAAAAATAATAGGACCTTGCTCGTATCGAGCACGGTCCAGTCAAGCGCCGATAGTCACACAAATCTCTTCTTGAACTCCTAGAGGAGCGTTGATGTGTTCCTTTTTCGGGGAGCTCGACCCATTCCATGAGCTCCCTCTTTGACAACCGAAGCAAGTCCTCCAGTCCATATCTTTCGAGGAGCCGCTCCTCGAACTCCGACTAGTTACGATAGTTGGTTTGTACCTCAAGCACCTCAACTTGGATGCTTAGTGTGACCACTTAGGCAAATCTAGAAAACCGCTTGTCCTCCGGAATATCCCATATTAACATCTCAGCCTTATAGGCCTCCAGATAGTTTGAGACGTCCTTTCTGTTAAATCGGCCCGACATGTCGACTATAGTTTCTATGGCCCTACTCAGCTCTCTCGAGAATTCATGAGACGGTCCATAGCGGCCGCCATTGCTTCTGCAAGTTCACCCCCTCTCATCTAGAGACTCCTTTCCGCCCTTTCATGTCGGGTTCACCAAAGATGTCGCGGTTTTCCACATTTACATGTCAGACCAAGCTGGGCCACCAAGGCCTCCGACTAAGGAGCCAGAGAGAGACCACAAAGCTTGTAGTGACTATCCGGCTCGAACATTGAATATCATAACAGAGCGCACGGGCTCGTAAAACCTGTATCTGGTCCGGCTTGGATGCCAGATCCCGAAAGAGGAGCACACGGGCTTAGGGACTCAAGTGGATAAGAGAGGACGGATGCGGAAGAATGACACCATTCGGACACAAAAATAGAGAAACGAATGTAGACACAACACAGAAAGAGAGTCGTATACAACAATACCAAGAATAAATTAACAGATAGAGAAGAATACAACGGCCTCGGGCCGAAATCAGAGCTTCGAGGTTGGTGTTCACGCATGCACATGCACACACAGCTGAGCCTCTAGTCAGGAGCACATAGGCTTCCTACGTGAGTAGAGGCCTCACACCTATGTATCCGAAGTAGCACAGAACAGAAAACCAACAACACTCCAGATCACAAAAACGACAACACCTTCCCCTCCAAAATGATCGATCGATCCCTGTAACGGTCTTCCTCCCCTCCCTTTATAGCTCAAGCAGGGTCGGTTACAACAGCTTTCATGACGACCGCTTCTTTCATCGATTCTCTCCCTTGATTTCCTTCCGTCACACACTTCATTGCCCCCCTTTTTATCGGATCTTAAAAGTACCTATTTAAGTCACATTGTCTTGTACTTATTATACTCTACTTATTTACATTTGTTTTTTTTACAAAGACTCTTTTTATGTGCATCTGTGCACACCCCCGTTCCCACACGATCGGCGAGCTTTTCTCCCTTTTGTTGAAATCCTCCACAACAACATTTTCATGAATATGTATGGTTGGTTTTTTGTATGGCTCAATCTAGTGTGGTTCTCATTGATATCATCCAACCTAGGTTTTATAACATGATTGCCGTCCAAAACCCCTATCGCCCAACTCGTTTTGTACATATACTTCCAATAATAGATAAGACCTAAAGTTTGGCTAAACAATCAACTTTTAAACATTGGTTTAACAACTTGCGTTGTTCTTGAGCACCGTCTTGACCTTGGTATCATCATTCATTGTAAAAATCCGGGATTCATCCAATGCAATAAATTTACAAAATATTGCCACATAGGCCATTTGCCATGCCAAAGACATGTAAAAATGTGTTTGCTCAAAATCACATAATAGGCTTACATGAAAATTAATTTGGAGATGTGAATGTCTGTTATAAAATCATTAATGGACATATTTCTCTCTATTTCGTTTTTGGGTTAGCAATACCTAGCTATTCTATTTGTTAATGTGAATGGTGAAGCAAACTACATCATCACACTAGCGATGGTTGCTGATATTTTTTAAGATTATACAAAGCAAAATTGTGATCCAAACAATTTAGTGGTTATTATTATATACATTATCTCTGATGGTATGGTATGGTGAGGTACTCTCTATGCGTATTAGTGATGTTATATTACATTTTTATGTAATGTTAATCAAGTTATTAAATAAAGATATGTCAATGTTCTAAATTTCCATGACAATGGGATCAATATGTCGTACATTGAACTATGTAATTTTGATTCATGAATGTGGATTCTCTGTTGAATTAATATTAGAATTAACTAAGTAAATAGGGAATAAGACTCACAAAAACCTTAAAAAATGATGTGGGTCATATAGCCAATGGGCCTTTATCCATCAATGCAAACTCATGCATGGTGAAAAATGTAGGATTCTATGTTGAGAGGCATCCCTATTAATTAAAGAGAATCAAATAATGCATAACGATAAAGTTTTTTGTCCTCCAAAATTTCCATTATGTACACAACTTAGTTGATGAAATTCACATGAATGCATAGTGAAAGTTTTGGTTTGCACATTTTAAAAACGAGTTGTGTGAGACATGTGAAGAACACATGACAACCAAGATAAATTAATACAAGCAACTCACATTCATGGTCTTTCGAGGAACTAGAACTCATAACATGTTTCTATTTGAAAAGGCACTCACATTCATCGAAGCTTGGATCAAGTTACTAGGCTATGTAAAATATGGTCTACATAATGTTTTCAACCCACTATTGAACAACAATCATTTTCGTATAATATTTTGAAACATAACTATATATCTATCCCTAACAATGCACGTATTCATTTTCTCGACTTTATCTAGTATAACGGTAAACCACACCATTAACATCATAAGATAACTATGTTGTAAATTATTGGTCTACATTCACAAAATGACGTATAAAGTTAAATATATGTGAAGACAAGTTGTCGGCATGTGCAAAACTACTTTAGGATTTGATCTTGTTTTCACATACATCCCAACTTCTTTGGCTTTTTAAAACAAGTAACGCTTTTGCATCATTTTATTAAAGTGTGGAAAGTCGAGATCACTAATGTATATTGATAGAAATCTTGGAGACTTGGGCAAATTTATGAACGAAACAAGAAAAAACAAATTTTTTTCTAAGTGAAGAAGAATTTAGGGTTTTCACGATCTTCGATCCTAATGATAAAGTCTCTTTTAAAAGTTTGTTGCCTCATCCGATTGCCATATAGTTATCCTCTTATAACCTTCGATAAAGGTGGAACTGTGTTGTTTGGTGACTCGGAAACAAATATGCAACATTTCATTGATGTTGAGTAGAAGACACTTGGGGGTAAGGGTGGGTTCACATTATTAGGTGAGGAAAAGAGTGATAGTTTTTTCTCATTCCCCAAGGGCTTGTGAAGGATCAAACTGCATTGCCATCTAAGCTAGTATGCAGTCTACACTAGTGAATATTAAACAAGTTTGCCAATTCTCATCATGATGGGATCAATCATTGCAATTATTGATCTTCAACAAGCAATTCCAAATGAGCGTGAACAAATAGCTCGTGATCACAACACACATGTTGTGTTGACACCACCCATCATTCCTACCAACTAAGTGTTTGGGTCCCATGCATCTCACATCAACCGGTGGTGCTAAAAGTATCACAAAATGCGATTATGCACGTCAAAGCTATCTATATTTTATGAAAGCTAATTAATGATCAGAATTCAATGTGTTGTCACTAATGTCTTCTCTATAATTGGATTTATATTTAATCAAAGGAGCAATGAATGTACTAGATGTGCATGGGCAAAATTAGATCGTGGGCTAGCACAAACTATAGGTGCATGGACAACATTTTTATCTAAACCTATAGATCAACAATGTCACGGATCATAAACTCAAGAGACAAGCAAGAAGATAACCAAATGGACAAGAAAGAAGATAGTATTAAAGGAAAGACTCCATAACTGGTGTTGTTCACCTTGAATTCCTTCAAGGTGAACTCCTCTATTTATACTACATGGCATGCATACTTGTTGCACGCATGTGAATCTGCAATAGAGCATGTAGGTATGCATGCATGTGCCAAGTGTAAATACTACAAGGGAGCAACTATGCACATGATGCTAGCAAAATAATAAGGGCCAATTACATACATAACTAGTACTAGATATCTTGGTTAACTCATAATACTAGATTATAACATGGTCGTGTCAAGAGTTCGAATCTTGACATTATCCCCCCTCTTACGCCGCCTTCCCAAATCGGCCGTTGGTTTGTGGGGATATCGGTGATGAAAATCTTGGATGACCTTTAGGGCATTTTGTAAATTTGCCGATGGTTCCCATGTGGCCTCAGACATGGGGTAACCCCTCCATAGGACGAGGTATTGCAAGTGTCGACGGTGCCAACGCGAGTCAAGGATTTGGTCGACCTCGTATTCCTCCCATGTCGTCAATTGCACAGGTGGTGGTGGTGGGGCTTGACGTCCTGGGAGTTGTGAAGCATAATGGGGTTCGAGGAGGGAGACATGAAAAACATCGTGAATCTGGAAGTGGGATGGAAGGGCGAGCCGGAAGGCGACGGGATTGATGCACTCGATGATATGGAATGGTCCCAACTTCTTGTAATCAAGTTTCGCACATGGACGAGTAGTAGAGATGTGTCGACGTAACAACCAGACCATGTCTCCAACGACAAAGTGTGGAGTGGAAGATCGATGGCGATAAGCCTGCTTCTTGTATCGTTCACTAGCAAGACTAAGCTCCAAGGATAAATCATGATGTAGTTCTTCCAAAATGCGGGCACGATCCTCCGCCGAAGGGTTCACGGAAGTGGTAGGAAGGGAAATGTTGAAGTGAGGATGTAAACTGTAGTTGGCAAAGAAGGGAGTGACGCCAGTCGATGCATGGAGAGAATTATTGTAGGCAAATTCCACGAGCGAAAGTAAGTTGACCTAATCATCTTGTTGGTAACTAACCGAGCACCGAAGATACTGCTCAAGGATTTGGTTGACACGCTCTGTTTGCCCGTCAGTTTGGGGGTGATAAGCGGAGGACAACTTGACAGAGATGCCTAAAGTTTGTAGCAGGCGCTGCCAGAAGTGAGAGATAAACTGGGGTCCGTGATCCGAGATGACATCATCGGGGAGTCCATGCAAGCGTACCACATTGTTGAGTAGGAGATGCACCATTCCTTCTCCGGAAATGGTTTTGGAGCATGGAGTGAAGTGAGCCATCTTCGTAAACCGATCGACAATGACCAACACCGAGTCATAGCTATTGACCAAGGGTAGATCAGTTATCAGGTCCATAGAGATAGAGGCCCAAGGACGACGAGGACATGGAAGCGGCTGTAGTAAGCCGTATGGCCGATGATGAATGGCTTTGGAGCGAGCACAAACCTCACAACTCTTTATGTATTCTTTGACTAGCTTCCATGGTTGTGGCCACCAATACCCCCGAGAGATTAGCTCGAGGGTTTTCACGACCCCGAAATGACCTGCAAGTGGGTCATCGTGGCATTCCCGCAACACCCCGGTGCGACATGGGCCCTCTGGGACGTATAAGAGATGATCTCGGAACAACAAACCCCCTTGTATGGTGAAGGTGTCAAGATCCTTCCTTTTGGTCGCCTTGGAGGGGTTTTGCAGACTATCTCGAATCTCGTTGGCGAACGCATCGGTCTTGGATGCATCAATGATTTGCTGGAGTAAAGAATCATCCTGCAACATACAAGTGGCAAAAAGATGCAATTGGTCGGGTTTCAACAAACGTCTAGATTGTTGAGCATAAGCAGCATCCCCAGGGCGGAGTGCAAGGTCAGCTCGGCGAGAAAGGGCATCAGCCTTCCCATGTTGGCCACCAGGTCAAAATACGATCTCAAAATCGTAGTCGGCGAGAAATGTCGACCAACGGGCCTGCCTTCGATTCAAAGTACGAGTAGTGGAAAAATAAACTAAATTTTTATGATCAGTCACTACCTGGACACAATGTGCGCCAGCCAAGTAGGGTCGCCATTCTTCAAAGGCAGCAATGATAGCATCAAGCTCCTTGTCGTAAATGGGATAATTGATTTCGGATGCCGTAAATTTTCGGGAATAGTAAGCCACTGGGTGCATTAGGTTGTTGTCGTCTACCTAGGATAAGATGGCGCCAATGGCAAAGTCAGAGGCATCGGTTTCGACTTGGAAGGGTTTTGTGGGGTCGGCATGTAGCAGCACCGGGGCAATGATGAATGCGTGTTTGAGTGAGTCGAATGCATTTTGTGTCTCCGAGGTCCATAAAAATGGAGTGCCTTTATGGGTGAGAGCGATAAGAGGTTGTGCTAGGGTGGAAAACCCCTTGATGAAGCGACGGTAAAAATTTGCGAAGCCGAGGAAGGATTGCACATCTTTAAGTCGCCTTGGAGTCGCCCACGCTTGAATGATAGAGACCTTCTTCATATCCATGGTGATGCCAGTGGGCGAGATGATGTAGCCCAGAAATTCGATCGAGGTACGGTCGAACTCGCATTTTTCGCCTTTGGCATAAAGGCCATGCTTGCGAAGTTTGGCAAGAACTAATCGGACTTGGCGAGTGTGCTCCTCCATGTTTGGCGAGAAAATGAGAATATCATCGAGGTAAATGACAACAAAAAGATCAAGATATTCTCGGAAAATATCGTTCATCATATGTTGAAAAACTGCGGGAGTGTTAGTAAGACCAAAAGGCATTACCTTGTATTCGAAATGCCCATACCGTGTTCGAAATGCGGTTTTCCATTCATCCCCTGGCTTGATGCGTACTAGATTGTACGCTCCACGCAGATCAACTTTGGAGAAGACACGCGCAACTCGGAGCCGATCAAGGAGTTCGGGGATCAGAGGTAGCGGATAGCGGTTGCGCACAGTGAGTTTGTTGAGACCTCGGTAGTCGACGCATAAGCGTAGAGAGCCGTCCTTCTTCTTCACAAATAAAATGGGGGCCCCGGCTGGTGACTTAGAAGGTTGAATAAAGCCTTTCTCGAGGTTCTCATCGAGATACACACGAAGGGCCTTCAACTCTGGTGCAGACAACACATATAGAGGACCAAAGGGTGGACATGCACCTTCTTGAAGATCAATCGGACAGTCGTAGAGCCGGTGTTCAGGCAAACGATCAGCATTACATTTTTCAAATACGTCGGAGAAGTGTTGGTATTTTTCGGGAATAACATGGAGTGTGTTAGAAATGGCGCCACAAACAAACCCATCCTGGACCGATGATGGGGTAGTCAATTCGGAGTCGACCGTCCCCGAAGGATAGGAAACTGAATTTACCTTCATACTTTTGCACGAGCATCTTGGCTTGCTAAATGTGATCGAGCGGTTGTACCAATCCACTATTGGATTGTGCGCCTCCAACCACGTTAGTCCTAAGACGATCGGATGTCGAGGAGATGCGATGAGGTAAAAGGTGAGCTCCTCTTGGTGTGAGCCCACCCGAAGCCCTAATGGGATTGTAGCTTGAGTAATTGCACCTGATGAGAGGACGCACCCGTCGATGGCTTCAACTGGAATGGGTTTTGAGAGGCCAACGACAGGTACGCCATGTGCTTGGGCAAACGCGACGTCGATGAAGCAAGAAGATGCCCCAGAATCAAGTAAAGCAACAGACTGAATGGAACTAGAGTTAAACGAAAGCCATACCTCCAATGTGAAATTTCCTGATGGTCCGGCAATGGAACCAAGAGAATGTGGGCGACGGGAGATGTCCAGTTGCATGGCTCCTACTACAACCGAACGATGTCGTTTTCCGGATGTTGGGGTCCGTTAGCTCGATGGAATTGTGGGCGAGTACTCCTAGGACAATGGCGAACGACATGACCGAAGGCGCCACAATACATGCACAAGCCATTAGCCCGCCGAAATTGTCATTCAGCATCAGTCAATGGCCAAAATCGGGCTTGATCAATTTCCATGGGGACAGGAGCATCTGCCGAAGTAGGCGAGTGTGAGGATGCTTGGGGTTGTATGACCGGGGCGTGGCGTGGAAGTGAATGAGGTGGAACCCAAGTCTGACGCTCTTCTTGGCGAAATTCGAAAAGACGATTGTCACAATGGACTGCTTGTGAAATCGCTTGGGATAAGGAGGTGGGCTCCGGAAAGTTTAAGAGAAGATTCTTGACATTGCTTCGAAGACCGCGCCGAAAGTGATCAGCTAAAGCTTGATCATCCCAATTGATGTCGCATGCTAGTTGTCGAAATTCGGAAGCATAGACCGAAGCTACACATGAACCTTGTTCGAGTGCATAAATCTTGTTAAGAGTTGTACGTCGTCAGTCCGTCTCGCCAAATGTGGCCTCTAACTCGGCGAGGAAGGCGGGAAAGTCCTCCAATAAAGGTGATGAGGTTTCTACCAATGGTGCAAACCAAGCTTGGACCGGACCGGAGAGAAGGGTGCCCACAAGGCCGACTTATCGAAGACCATCTCCATAACGTTGAGGTTGTAGCCGAATGATAAGTCGAACTTGGTTGATGAACCCTCGGAAACGCGACCTCGTTCCATCAAATTTTTCTGGGAGGCTAACCTTAGGCTCAAGAAACTGTGACGAAGCTAGGCTAGATGTTGGTAGAAGATCAAGCTCTAGGCTAGGTTGTTGTGGGAGACTAGGGTTCAGGGGTTGTGAGGATAGGGAGGTACCGACTTGAAGTTCTTGTAAAGAATTTCGAAGAGCTTCATTTTCAAGCTGTAGTTGTCGTAAGGCTACCATTATTTGGCCTAACTCACTAGTTGAGTCGGACATAGCTATGGCTTATGAGAGGGAGAGCTATGAGGATGGGAAGGTGAACAAACTGTCACGGATCATAAACTCAAGAGACAAGCAAGAAGATAACCAAATGGACAAGAAAGAAGATAGTATTAAAGGAAAGACTCCATAACTGGTGTTGTTCACCTTGAATTCCTTCAAGGTGAACTCCTCTATTTATACTACATGGCATGCATACTTGTTGCACGCATGTGAATCTGCAATAGAGCATGTAGGTATGCATGCATGTGCCAAGTGTAAATACTACAAGGGAGCAACTATGCACATGATGCTAGCAAAATAATAAGGACCAATTACATACATAACTAGTACTAGATATCTTGGTTAACTCATAATACTAGATTATAACATGGTCGTGTCAAGAGTTCGAATCTTGACAAACAAATTATATTAATTAGGAATATAAGGGGTGGGAAGATAATGTATTCTGCGATCCAGAATGCCCTTTTTAATGTTTAGATGCAGATCGGATCCGCTACACATAAGTGAATGGGTTTATTTACTCCATTGGATGTTTTTATTGGAGTTAAAGCCTATATTGGGGAACAAGAGTGTATGAGTTTTGATGTACAAGATGATGGTAGGTTAATCTTTACACCTATGGAAAATGATTTGTTTAGGTTTTGTTTACAGAAGAAGTGAGGGTGATTGCAAATGATGGATCAAATTGGGTCTTAGATCCGGATCCTCAAAAGGTGAATTTTTTTGGAGGATTTGGATATTGGAAAGGAGACCAATATCTACATTAACTTGGGATCCTGGAGAACTATATTGAAAGGTGTGGGTGTAAGATAACATGAAATACGTGCCATTCTTTCAATATTCTGTGAAGATTGGTAGGAAAATATTAGGTGCTAGATCATGGAAAGAACCAACTGCAAATGTTGTTTGGAGACGAAATGAACTTTCTCCACAACATCTTAAACAATTTTGGAAATGGTTATGGGGTGTAAAGATGAGTAGGAAAATTGTTTCTTTTCGATGGTTGTTGGTTCATAATGTTATACCAGTTAATGGGTGGTGAAAAGGAAATGTGGACAATATGTGTCGTTTCTGTACAAATGTAATAGAGACTGCTAAACATTGTTTGTGGCGTTGTGGTTTTGCTCTAGACATATGGAAACAAATCATAAAATTATTAACTCCAATATATCCTAGAGCAGTGTACACATGGGGTGCAGTATTATGGGCAGTGGTACATGATAAACCGATGGTATATGAACAGGAGGAGGTTGTAGATGCTATTATGATGAGACATGGTTTGATAGAAAAAATTTTGACCCCTCTGAATCCACAAATACAAACTGATAAACCTCAAATATGGCAATTGGTAAGTAGTATTACAATTTGGTATATTTGGAAGGCTTGATGTTTAAAGGTATTTCAAAATGTGATAGAAAGACCTGCCCAAATAATTTCGGGAATTTGGATAGAGATTGTGCATAATCTCAGAGGGATTTTGGATAGTATAAAAGGTAATACGCATCAAGCGGAGCTTAGGCGTGTGAAGTTTCATGCCATTTGGGACATAGGTATATTTTATAGACGGTGTTTTGATAAGGTGGAGTGGTTCTACTCAACACCAAAGTGTTTATTTAAGCCGATCGTTAGAATTTAGAAAAACATAGGGGGTCGGTGGTATATCTTGTATGTTTAGCCTTATGGCGTTTTCTAATACTAATGGAGTATCTTTTTTTTGGAAAAAAAAGGAGCAATGAATAATCGAAGTTCTCTATGTTACTTAAATTGTGCAATGGTAATTATTGCAACACTCCTTTGTCCACGTAGGTGATGATGTAGATCTCTTACTAATAAAAAGGCAAGCAAATCATCCATCCAGGGTGAGAACTGATGGTTTGATGCCACCAAATATAAAATTTTTATTTTCCTTAATAAATACAACTTATTGATGTCAAGAACCGACACCTACACATACATTAGCTAGTGGCAAATTGATTCAACATGTGGTGCAACCCTCTCAATTACAATCAATGCAAGTCTTTTGCTCATCTACGATCTTCAAAAAAATTCAAGTGCACCATTCAAAGATGACACATTCCTTAAAAAAAATAGTGGAGCATGTAACGTCAACTAGTATAATTAGTAAGTTTTTTTTATCATGCAACAAGAATGTTCAAATCATGCGTATGTCTTTCAAAATATGACGAGGTTCTAGTTTTTTTCCATACTAGTTGTCATAACTTTTCCCAAGATGGTGCACATGTATTGTTTCAACTTAAGTGGCATAAGTTTGTAGGGCTTGTGGAAAATTTGGCCATATGTAGGTAGAATGTTGTAAATGACATTTTGTCACCATTGATCAAAACACCATCACGCAATCAAGGGGGAACTAGAACTTTTTAACAATCTAAACCTACTCATGTTGCCACCGTATGTATGATTGGTGCTAAATACCACCCATATAAGCAAGTTGTGTCTCCTTAAAATGTAGTTTCAACATCCAAAGTTATTGGCATTGGGTTGACAAAATCATATGGTTGGCAACAATTAAAGGGAAAAAAAGATCAAAGGCCTCACTCGACCTAAAGTTATGACATTGGAAATTATAGAACATGTGCATGCTAAATCTTAAAATGGAGAAGGGTCTCCATGGGTCTCCATGTATTGTTGTTGCATGGGATTTTATTGTAGGCGCTCTTACTTCAATGTCTTTTCTAAAAGGCCACGATTCATATTTCGTGCCTTCAATGTTTTAGGTGGTATCGACATCTCTATGGATTAATTTTGATTGTTTCTCTCTCTTTCCTACTTGTTTTTAATCGTTCAGCCCATGAAATGTACAACATACAAGATTCAAACCTTATGTAACTAGATGAAATTGTGATAAATTTTGGCATTTATATTATGGAGGAAACTTGACATTGTTTATTTACAACATAATTAACACCATTTTGTTGGGACATCTTTTGTTGTTGGTGAACATAACCTCTATTATGCAATAAACATTGTATTCTCAAGTTTTGGTAATGATCAAGTAATATCTAAAATTAGTTTAAGCCTACAATGATCATGGTATTTGTTGATTGTTGGGTGGGGTTCAATATCTTTTAGATGAGAATAGGCATGCACTCATGGAAATATATTCATCTAAGATCTCACTAAAACAAATTGACTAATGGTAGTGTGTTAGCCACCTAGCCTTGGAACTTACATTATGGTTTTAGTGTAGGAATTTCAATAATGCCCATTTCCATGAAGATATTGTGTCCGATCACTAATAAACATCCTCCATTGAATGCCTTGGTTGGCATGTTTTGTTGGAAACTATTCAAGGACATTCAGCTTAGGATTTGTGGATTCATTTTCTCTCATCTATGATTTCATATTGTTGAGTTAGGTTAGCTAGATGGTATGTTCTAAATGCACATCAATTTGCAAATTTCATTTGTAAGATACAAATTCATACTCTTTCAAATCATACCCCGGTATGATTAGCTTTATACTTAGATGCTAAACATCACATGGACACGACCAAGTAATATATGGGTAGTATGAAATGAACAATATTCACATTATTATATATTACATATCATAGTGCCTAAGTGTGAGTACACCACATGAATGATCACACAATGACGATTAAAGTTCACATGATATTGAGATAGTAAGTATATACGCTAGTGACTAATATATGGCTTTGAAGTGATTCAAAAATCTTAGTTTCCTAACCAAATGTTTATGTAATATATAAGACTACTAAATTTGATGAGTAAGTGCATCTAATACATTAACTTTTCAATCACCTATACTCTATTTACAAGATCAAGATGTATGTTGACATTTGTTAACACCAATGCGCTCTGTCTCTCTCTCTGTCTCTCTCTGTCTCTCTGTCTGTTTGTCTGTCTGTCTCTCTCTCTCTTTTGGTGAAAACACACAATTATATTAATAAATGTGTGTAAAAAACACTACTTAAAATGGGTGTGACCATGAAGTATGGTCACCCACTAACTACACTACACTACACACACACTCTCTCTCTCTCTCTCTCTCCCCCCACATGTGAGGAAATGCATCAAGAGAGAAGCTTAAATGTAGAGAAAGATTTCACAATTGTCTACGGAGATACTCATATTGAACATTTTCAAATAGTATGCATGGAATTTAGTAATGACTCTTGATGTTCATGAATTTCATTATTGAACGTTGCAATTGAGACTTGAGAGTGCATGTTGTGGTTGGGACAAATGTGTGTAAGGATAAGGAGTGGGTTGGAAATGTGTGTAAGGAGTGGACGGAAACCGTGTGTAAGATGTGAAAACATGAATCTAATCAAAAGTGAAGCATTGTATCAAAGTGCGATACTCATACTCCAAACTTGTTTAGGATAAAATAAGCATATTCAACGAGTAGTTTCCTTGCATGTGTGCAAATGCCCCATTTGGCATGGAAGAGAATATGAGTTGGGTGGTATGGAAGCAATAGCTTGGATGATGGACAAAGGGATGGGCACTCACACTTATCGATGATTGTGGTTTCCCCTATTTGAGAAGAACATAGTTTTACTGTTAGGTAGAATGTGGGTAATTAATGTGTGAAACGTGATCGTCCACATATTTCCCAAGAAAACGATACATTGGCGTTGCAAAATAAACAAAACTCTTTCATTGAGAAATCTATTGATGCATCATGAAATAAAACATAATGCATCTCATTATACAACCATGTTTCATTTTGTGCATTTGTTGGGGGAGCCCAATATTTGAATATTCAGGTCTTTTGACAGGTTTTCCCATGTGATACTAGGAAGTGTGGATGTGAGGGTTTTCTTTCAGGCGCCTGCCTTAAGCATGCACTCAACACCCTTTCCTTGGGCCATGATTTCTATTGGAATGTAAACATGTACATACTCAACACCCTTTCTTTTAATAACATGAGCAAATCGGACATCTCATCTACCCCCCCTGCCCATTACGAAAATGGATGTTGGACATCTCATCTACCCTCTGCACCCATTATGAAAATGGAAGCCGGACATCTCATCTACCATCCGCGCCCATTACGAAAATGGAAGTTGGACATCTCATCTACCCTCCGCGACCATTACGAAAATGGAAGCCGGACATCTCATCTACCCTACCCGCCCATTACGAAAATGGAAGCCGGACATCCACCCCTTCCCAAGAGAACAATGGAGACACCATGAATGAAGCCTTCTCTCTCTCTCTCTCTGGATTTTGTGATTTGCAAAACCCAGGGATTTGCGAGAGAGACAGATACGTAAAGACAGACACGGACACAGACATACACATAGAGACGTAAACAGAGATGGGTCAAGCGTTGCGTAAGGTCACGGGAGGAGGCAGCAAGATCGGTCCCTCATCAAAGTTGAAAGGAAGAGGAGAGATGCCCGTGGAATCGAGATTCAGTGATGATCCTCACTTCAATCGCCATCTTCCTGGCGATGTCCATCCAGGACCTCCTCCTCCTCCTCCTAGTAAGCAGCATCCCTTCCTTTTTCTGCTGATATTTCAAAATTTCTAAAAATTTTATTTTGTTAAAAATTTGTGACTTTTTTTTTCTTCTTCTAGAATTTACGGTCTTATTTAATTTCATTTACTATTTTAGCATTTTAATTTCTACTTATTTTGTTAGTATTACTATTTTCTCCTTTCTGTCATTTTATTTGTTTAGGTAGACCTTACAGATGATTAATTGTATTGGAAGCTTTTTTCTTCCATCTTAGAAAGGTGTTTGCTCAAGTCTTTCATCACATTAGCTTGCTAATGGCTTCATTCTTTTCATCTTTGATGGTAAGTGATTTATTAGAAGGGGTATTTCAAAAACTAAATTAGTACGATTATAGATACACATGTATGTATGAACAAATGTATGCATATATATGTACATGTGTATGTATATGTGTGTATGCCTAAACCTAAGCCTATGTCTATACCTATGCTATATTTTTATGTACATGTCTATTGTAAATGGCAAGACACACTCATACCAAGCTAACGATTATTCCAAATTAGAAGTTTGTGAATTCATTCATATTTTTTCTATTATTTTCTTGTATCTTGCCCTCAATTATTGGTTTTAAATATGCCCATGTGAACCTACTCCCCTACCCTAATCTTACCTGTTTATACCTTCCAGAGATATCGTTAAGTAGTGTAGACACCATTTCTTTGGCATTATGAGATTAAAAGTAATGGTCACATTAACTCATGTGATATTTGTTGAAGTATGGCATTACCTGTATTTTTTATATTTGTTTGATACAAAGACATGTAAGGAAACAAAGCATTGGATTATCTATTATGAGAAATGCACAGTGGAATGGAGAATAACAGAATGTAGTACGAAAATATAAGAATATGAATCTCCTAAATATCGTGTAAGATGTGGAAGCTAGTACTGAGGTTTCAAAATCATGGCTGCTAGAGGCATCATCAAGTCCACAAACATGGAACCTCAAACACTTCCGAAACATCAGATGCTCAGTGGAAACAAAGCATTGGATTATCTATTATGAGAAATGCACAGTGGAATGGAGAATAACAGAATGTAGTACGAAAATATAAGAATATGAATCTCCTAAATATCGTGTAAGATGTGGAAGCTAGTACTGAGATTTCAAAATCATGGGTGCTAGAGGCATCATCAAGTCCACAAACATGGAACCTCAAACACTTCCCAAACATCAGATGCTCGAGAAAGAAAGACATATTAACATCTCTCAAGAGACCAAAAAGGCCTTTGAGGTCAAGTGGTAGATTAAATCTGAAAATGTTGCGTCATCTTGGAGAACAATAAATCTAAATAGATTAATAGAACTTTCCGAAACACCTTGGTTATCCATAATGCACACACATTACATTTTCTGGAGAAAATGTGCATATTCCTATTAGCTAAGCACATAACATTGTTACTTGTGACTCAAGATCTTAGATGGACTGAAACTTCTGGATTTAGAAGATCTCTCAACATGGCCTGCTCCTATATGGAGAGCCCTCCGAAGCAATGAAAGCAACTTTGGTGGTGGATTATAATGATCTTGATTTCTCGATGCCAAGGATGAGGCCTGGCCTATGTGCATGATAAATTGTTATTACTTGATCTACTGAACCCCTTTAGAATGTCATGTTGGTTGACTTATAATGGGAAATAATGTTATGAGGTTTCTCTGCTTATGTAGTTCTTTAACCATCTTGGTGTCTTTCAACAACTTCTCTCTATATCTCTTTATTTGCAACAAGAAAAACCCCAAGCATTGTTGGTTCAATGAAATTGTGGATTGAACAAAGTCTTTGTACGAATAGCCAATGGGTATTTCCCCGTTATTTCAGAAGAAACAGTACAATGCTAAACATGATCTTCTGATTCCACCTCGAGACTGCATAAACTAGCAGTTCTATTCAGTTTGGTGATATCTGTCTGGATCACTGTATTCTTCTCCTCTTAGCCAGTTGAGGCTGTATTGGAATGGGGTAGTGCACCTATATTCAGGCCATGTGACTTAAACAATGCTTTCATTTGAGCTTACCAACACTGAATGCCCTCTTTTTCAATCTAATCTTTTGATGACTCATATGCCAGTCTTCTATATCTATGATTTAGTAGCCCTCAAATCCACTGACTACATTTTACAACTTGAAACAGTGGTTCTGTGACTATTTGAAACCATGTCCGAGGTCATTGCAAGACTGCGTTTGTGTTGTGTTAAGAAAACGAAGATAGACCTTAATTGAAACAGCTTATTGTGAATCATGCTTAGCGAACAAGTGAGTTTAGTTGGTTTGGATTAGAAACCATGAAGTAAGACCATGTGATGTCAAATTTAAAGAAATACCAGTCTTACTTGTGGAGAGAATGTCAACATTCAGTGGTTGTGAGTGAGAATTTGAGCTTCTTTGATTTGTGCTCAAGGAATGCAAATTTGCGTATAGTGAACCCATTCCTGGAAAGAGGAAAATTAATCAAGCATGATCCTGAATCAGGCCTGTCAGTTGACATGAATGATCGTGAAATTAAAGTTGCATTGTTTTTTGCTTTTTGTTTTCCAGTGATATTCACAATTTGTTTACTCTTTTTACATGAAGATTCATTGCAATGTGCGTGTTCTGTTTCTTTTTACTATTTCCTCATTGATCATAATGTATTTAAAGTTCTGGATGTTTATAAGCCATATTATCTTGATTCCAAATGGCTAGTTCTATTTTCTTCATTGAAATAGTATTTTTTTCAATGCCGTTTTTGGATTTCCTATTTGTCTTCCAAATTTGAAATTTCCCTTTCCAATTCTGTTTTCGTTCATATTATCGAGTGATTCTGGATTTTAAGTTCTTCTATTAAAGATGCATGTCATTTCACATTTATTTCTCTTTCTTAATTTGAGCATATTTGATCTATTCTATTCTGATTGTGCGTCTTTCACACTAATTAGGGTAAGGCAGGAGAATGCTATACCAGTCCATTGCACCATTGTAATATCCTACTTTTCTTTATTCAACATACTGACCATCCTACTAGTTTTTAAAAATTTTAACTTGGATGAAGGATCTAAATTTCAATTAGGAGAATTGCCAATGATTCATCAAAAAATACTTGACTTGTAGATCTAAACATGGGTTCACCCGATGATAGGGAGTGGAACAAATCTGATCCCATGTATTCAGCAATGGTGAAAGAATTGGCCGGCAGTGTGGTTGCAAAACAAGACAGAACAAAGGGAATGACTGAGGTAAAAACAAAACATAAAGAACATAAGATTTCTCAATATTTTTCTATTTGCTTTTTCAAAGCATAAAGTAAACAAGTAAATGGTCTTACTTCAGGACCACCTCCATTTTAGGCGTCCGCTACCAAAGAGTAGACAAAGCAAAGGATCAACACCCACTGAAAACAACAATGTTCCTCCAGGTAAGCTAAATGCGGGCCATATAAAGCAAGTTTTTCTTTCCTACCAAGGATTACTAGAAGGGGAAAAGGCTATGGATGTGAAAGGCCTTGCCAAGAAATACAATGTCGATGCAACTCTACTTGAGAAAGTTCTGAAGTTCTCTTCCATTCCTAATCCTGATGAGAGGAATGAATTCAAGGGTGTGACTCACGAGAGCACAAAACCGAGGCTCGAGTAAGTTTTTTTCTGATCACAACCACTGTCCTCTTTATTCAAAAGTTTGTTACATATGGAAGAATAACCACCCACTCGATATCTCCACACCATAGCATCTTTTAAAGATAAGAATGCCAAAAGCTTTGTTTTATAGAGCAGGGAGAATAAGAGGCGAGAGAGGACTTTGACATTCTGTATTGAGAAGTGACTGTATCAAAAACATTTTTTTGCATAGAGAGCTCATGCATTGTTCTTGTTCTCTTCTTCTATATGTTGAAGCTTCAACTGATTCTTGGTTTCTTTCCTTTAGTAAATTGATCTTATTGTCCCTACAACAATAAGGGTATATTATGTTCGAACAAGTGAAATGGTAAAAATAGTGGAGTATGATTCATAAACATGTTGTCATTCAGGAAGTAACTCGTAAAGATTTATGGGTGTTTAAATTTTGGAACTTGCAATTGCATTCTTGGTTTGAATCTCAAACTTATTTGAACTCTTGAGTTTTGTTAAGATATTACGTTACTAAGGGTTGAGTCATATCTTGTGAGTTTTGTAAGATATTAAAAGTCAGTGATATCTTGGGAATTGTTGTGTATATTTTAATATTCTATTGAGGGCATGTATATCATTTACATCATCAAGTTCATTTTTATAATAGGATTTCACAGGATAATAGGATTTCTAATTTTAATGACATTCGTGAATGGTGGTTTCTGGAATATATTTTAGGATCGAAACATTTGCATCTTTCGTTTTGTCAACTCATATGTTTGGGGTGGTTGGTAGGTGATGTCATTCAAATAGGGATACATTTTAAGTATCGAGTTTGGTAGTTCTATGGTTTTTGTTAACGTGTATCGATTTTTTCTGTTGAACCTCTCCATAAGTTTTGTCTCAGATCATGTTCACAACCATTTGCTCCTAAAAATGGATTTACAACCTTGGCATGCATGTGATGCAGTCAAACTAAAACTTGGGTATGATATGGTTCCTAAAGTATGTACACGGTTGAAGTATATTTTCTTTTACGCACTAACAAATGTTACAGTTGAAGTATATTTTCTTTAACATCCTAACAAATATTAAGTCTATAAAATGTTAGTATGCAGTTACCTTTCCTCTTTAAACCTTACCACGCCCTTTAATAAAGCACATCATCATTGTAAAGTACTGAATTTGCAACATGTGTTCTAAATTATTGCAGAAAGATATTTAGCCTGCATTAATGAGTATCGTACTCTTGTATTTTTGTTATATTATCCTTGAATACTAGAACTTGCATTGTGCGTTCAAAATCATACTAACTAGTTAGAAACCTAATGAATTAAAGGTTTTGTTCATTGAATCATGTCACTAAAGGTACCCTTGCTTGCTATCTTGTACATGTACACAAGGGTTCTATTTTCTAGAACATGAAGATGAACGAACAACCTATTGGACACTACAAAAACTTGTGCGGGTTTTAGGAATGAAGGCACAACTTCATTGAGCATTCCAACTAAGATGGGCAAACAGAAAAGGACGGTAATAGAGGGTATTTTTTTTCATGGCACCATTTCCTTGAAACTCAAGGACGGACATGTTATAGGCGTAAACAAAAACTTACAAGGATTCAGGTTGAGTGATGGATCATGGTCTTGAACTCTAAGAAAGGCATCAAACGAGTATACAAATGTAGTAATGAAATCAAGAGATTGGAAAACTAGGATCAAGGCATCATGTTTCAAAACACTAGGATTGGGGCCGTGCAGGCATGCAAAAACTAAACACGACATAAAAACTTCCGAGGGTCTAGGCAAACGCAGGCACCATTTTCTCAAAACTAAGTAAGACACATGCATGTAGGATAGGCAAACAAAAGCCAAATCAAGCGGAAATACAAGGAATGGAGATTAGCAGAACAGAGAGGCTATATGAGATTGTTTCTTGAATGATATATCAAGGGGTGCTGTAATATCCCGAATGCCGAAAGATAACGTAACAAAAACATTGAATAGTTCCGAGGGTCTCGAAGATGAATTAGAGAAATATGAGAGCACAAGCAAGAGTAGAACTTAGAAGAGATATAAACGCAATGGGAAAAAACATTTCTCAAATTTACATTCTTAGCCCCCAAAAAGACAGAAGAAAGAAAAAGAGTCAAGTCAATGACACGAAGTCACAGACACACGAGTCACGGAGAAGAGAAGAAGAAATGTCTGGAACAGTAGAGATCTCCATCGTTTCTGCTTCTTTTCCCCCTCACGCTACCTTTGATTCAGGTGTGCTCTACTATCCCAGTTCTCTGAATCAGCTATTATCAGTGTTTGTTTCTGGTTTGTCTATTTCGATTAGATTTTATGTCACTCTATGCAAGGGCTGAAGAAGTTAATTAGAATATGACGATGATAGCGTCACGACTTCCTTTCATTGTCTGATTTATAATATGGGATTTATCAGATGAACGTCACCGTGATCTGGTGCAAAGTCTATTAGATTTCATATGCTTTCGTAAGAATATGTAAGATTAGGGTTTAAAGTTTAGAGGTTGAAATTTAGGGTTAGAGTTTAGAGTTTAAGAAAAATTCTGATAGGGTGTAGTAGAAATTTGATATACTTCTTTCAGAGTTATTTACAACTGGATAGGCATTTTGGTGAATTACTGACGTAGGTGCCTAACAACAGAGAGAAGCCTGAATAGTAAGAATAGTTGGCAGAACTATGAGATAAGAGTAGTGAATAGAGAGGAAAATTTGTAAGATTTAATAAATATGTGTCATGGTTATAATTGGAGCATGATATGTGAGTAATCACTTCCAATGCATCTAACTAACACTTTAATGAAAATTAATAAATAATTAAGAAAATACTAGTGAGAAGAAAAGGCCAGAGATAATAATTCTCCACCCAACTGAATTCTTGTGAGCAAATCCTAAGTTCTAATGAGATTTTGATCCATCTAATTTAACTAGTTATTCGAACTTAAAGAAATAATTAAGAAAAGGTCAGTGAGAAATTAGTGAAGAAGAGGAGGTCAGCGATAATTTACGGTACACTATGTTCTATGCATAAGCACAATATCCTTCTATGGTACACTATGTTATAATAAGCACAATATCAATTAATGAGATTTATTAGGCTAACAATGGTTTTATGATTTATCAGCTCCATTAATTAATGCTATGTGTATCCAAATAACAGGATTTCCATATTTTTAGAGATTTTATGATACATATTTGGGTCCTCTCCGAGTTTCACATTCATGTCTATTCAAGGTTGTTTTCAAGTCAAAATTGGTGACACCTATGTAGCTTATCAAGGATGCCCAATAACTGGTTTCCCTCTTTAAATTAGATAATGCCTTATGAATCAAAGGCAACTTTATGTTTACCTCAAAAATGATGAGTCCCCTTGTTTTCTTTTTATGTCAAAACCACAAATCTATTTGTAAAGAAAAGTTCTTTTTTATATATTTGATAATGCCCATTGAGAAAAGAATCAACTAGTATTTTGGGGCTTATAACTCTTCTGATTGCTTTTTGTTCTTGTTCATGTGGCAGAACCCAGTGATGCTTATGCTATATTAAGATGCAGCAAACATCAATATCGCACCAAAACTGCCAAAGGTATGAATTGAATAAAATCTACTTTTTGTTAGCGTGTTTCTGTTGAATCTCTAGGAAAACTCTACTTAGCTACATGTCTTGGTTTCAGATCAAGGAAGGCTTCCAGTATGGAATGAGACATTCACACTCAATCTCAAAGAAGAAGAAGAAGCCATTTCCAAAGAACTGGTGGTGCAGGTTTTCAGTGCAAGAAACGAAGCCAATGATCTTTTGGGCATTGCAAAGTAAGTGAACGACTTTTTATAGTGTTTTTTAAAACATCATGTTCAGAGAAGTCACATTAACTTGGTAAAAGTAACTAAAAATTTTGTGTTCTTGTAGGATACCTATATTTAGTATGGTTGGAAAGGATGAAGCCACATTAAGTGCTCTGATCAATCCCCACATGGTTGAGACGGGGATAGTAAAAGTTGCTTGGAAGTGGGATCCAGTTTTGCAGGTTTGAACAAATTATGAAATGAAATACAGCTAAATCTAGTTTAAGTAGGATCGGTTTGTATAGCATAAAATACATCAAAAGTTTCACTGTGATCCTATATATTTTCTGCATTTCCTAAAACAGAAGCCTTTGGATTCTCTTGATTGATGCTAAATGTTTGACTGACTATTCCACAGAAGCCTTTGAAAGCAATCACCAACAAAGGAAAGGTTTCAGAAGTGTACGAATATAGTGTGAGTGATAGTGATGTGCAGGCCAAAAACAATGACACTGAATATAGTAAGTTGGACGCTTTAAGTAATGTTATGATGCAGTTGAGTGTGGAGGAAAAAACATCTGTACAGTACAGAGATTCTACAACTAATTTCACAGCTTCCGCCCCTCCTTATATCGAGGATGGTAATGTGAAAAACTTATCTTACCCTAGTTTTTCTAGCTCAGACTATACTTCATATCAACCAACATCGGCACTAATGAATAAAAAGACCTATCTGGGCTATCAAAGTTCAACTTCAGATTATACTTCTCATGGCAGTTATCCATCTTATCCAACTGCTCAGGTTGACATCATTCCGTCATATCCTTTGAGTAAAGAATCTTATCCTCCTGATAAAACAAATAACATGTATGCCCAATTACACACTAATAATGATATGGGTTATCAACGATATCCTCCACCTGATGGAAGTTATCACTATCCACCATTGCACCCTCAAGAAGGGGGACATCAACCACTTGATGTTGGTTATTCACCATCATATCCTTCTGCACTAGAGAAAGGAAGTAGTCATATGGGTGAAGCAATAACACCCGTGTCTAATGAAAGAGTCTTTGACAAGGGCAAAGACAAAGACCACAAGGACAAAGACAAAAAGCACAAAGACCTCAAGAACAAGGGCAAGGACAAAGACCACAAGGAGAAAGACAAAAAACACAAAGACAAAGGCAAAGACAAAGAGAAAAAACACAAAGAGAAAAAGGACAAGAAAGACAAAGAAAAGCACAAATCTCATGATTCTCATGTTACTTACAGTCAACTCCCACTGCATGGCTATCATCCACAATATCCACCCCCACCACCTTATGGTCATCCCCCAGAAGCTGCACATGGATATTCTCCAGGGCCATATGGTTACTCCCCAGCTTTCCAAAGCTATCCTGCACCACAAGGATATCCACAAGAATATCCTCCTCCATCTCCACACAGTTATCCTCCATCTCCACACGGATATCCTCCATCGCCACACGGATATCCTCCTCCATCACCATACGGATATCCTCCTCCATTTCCACACGGATATCCCACTCCATCTCCACATGGATATCCAACTCCATCTCCACATGGATATCCTCCTGCATCTCCACACGGATATCCCCAAGGTAAATAGAAGAAACTTTACCTTCACATCAGTTTTTTTGCACAAATGGAAGGAAAATAGTATGGGTTTTAAAATTACAATCTTTTATATGGACAGAATATCCATCGCATCCTCGGCCGCACTATCCAGTAGAATATGGTAAGAGTGGAATCTCACCCTACCCTTGACATTGAGATTTTGCCCTAAACGATGAGAAATAGTAACCTGATATAATTGCTTTTCTCTATGTACAGGATATCCATCACAAACTCAACCAAATTATCCAATTGAACATGGCAAAGTCTAAAGGGTTCGTTTGAGTGTGTTTCATGAAAGTACATAAATATATGGAGTCATATGTGTGTATGTTCTATGTTGCAGGATCACCTGGTTCAGGCCATGGTAAACAGCATTAAGCAGGAAATGAGCTCTCAAATGTAAATAACTTCAAAGAATATGTTATTGTCATCATGGTTTTACCTATTTGCTATCAGTATTTCAATCAGGAGGCTTTCTTGTTTGTATTATATGTACAGATCTACAAAGCACGCAACAGGCTCTTACTTAGCTGCCCATATCTCTTTAGGGAGACTTGTTTCATATTATACGAGCTACTCTTTTACTACGAGGGTTTTATTATTTGTATAGATCTAGAAACCATGTGAAACATGACATGGCCTCTATATATACATATATATGTGCAGTAACAATATTTGAAAGTTTAAGGTAAAATACTTTTTCTTTCTTTACGAACAATGCAATTAGATATACACACACATGCACATCCTGTATATTTATTCATTTATTTTTGGATTGCATTTGTAGATATGCATATACTATCTCATGGCCATTGAAAATAGCATTAGTTGTATAGCCTTGTATTCTTGCTGTGTTGAATTTATGATTCTTGTGAATGTCATTGAGAAATTCTGTTATTTTTCAAAAAAACATGAGGTGGTTCAAGTAGCAAGGTGCATTTTTGATAGCTTTGATTGGGAATGAAAATAAACATGATATAGAAAATGGTCCTAACAAGTTTAGCCTACTTTAACTATTTTTGCTTGCAAAAATTCACTGTACATGGTGTGCGTGATTGGTGAGGTGTCAATAAGATAATTGTTTTCGGGCAAATGAAAAGCTCCAATTTTATTGAGCTGCAGTGTTATTTGTGAATTCTCCTAGAATCTATGATCACACCCATCCTTTTATTTATTGCTTTGAAAATGGTTGACTCCAAGTTTCGTCTGATAGATATCTTCTCATGAATCGATGCAATGCATTTCAGGTTCCTCATAAGCATAAACTTGAAAGCACTCGTCCAAAAATTGAAGGCAATCTCCCACTGGAGCCAATATTTAGCTGAAAAAGGAAGCCATACCCATAAGTTTTGGAATTTTTTGATATTCATCAAGGTGCCATCCCACCCAATAAGCATTAAGTTTGGAGCTCCAACACTTGCCCTTCGCATGAGGTTGCAACATATTCATTGAGGGAAAATCAAAGAGCTGGAAGCATGCAGATGAAGAAATGTTGAAACTCTCTTATAATTGGAAGAGTAAGATGAAGTTTGCAAATGCCTCAACGTACCTTCAAAACATTTGAGGTGAAATGCAAACACTGGAATCCCCATAACGTACCATAACAAAAATTTCATAAGATTTCATGAATCTGTGATACATTATAAAATTACACAAATGTTCTGTAAATCTCCGAGGCAGAATTATGTGAACTCGAAGAGTTACAAGTTCAGTTCAAGCCATGGAGTGTGACTGGTCATCACCATCTTTTGAAAAGCTTATTGAGGAATTGATGACTAGTCATCCAGTTTGAAGCCACCATCTATTAAAATTTGTAATGGTTCAAAGATAGGCTGGTGAATATGTGGCCACTCAACCCATTCCCAACCATCACACTTATCCGGCTCCAAGTTCTGAGCCTCTTGCTTAAGGGGGTCAGCGAGTTCGGCTCGCATGAAGATTGTCACATAATGAGATGGTCTTCGCTCCTTCAACATCACTGTGTTATTGACAGCTGCAAATCGTATGTTACTGATCACTAGACCTGTCTCCTCTAAGACCTCTCTTGCAGCACATTCTTCCCAAGTCTCTCCTGAAGAAAATTTAAGGACAAGCCGAACGAATTTATTGTTGTCAGATTATTGATGAGCAAAGATAATGGACAATTAATCATGAAGAAGAAATAGACAGTTAATCGGACACACCGTGCATCAATCTTGCTAGTAGGAGCAGACTCTCATAGCTAAAAAACTAAGCTTTTTTACATCCATAATTAATAGAAAGTTTTACTCTCTCTCTTCCTCACATGGTATACCGTCATAATCCAGCTATTCACACACAATTAAGTAATAATATGAAATTATTAGAGATAGCAGATGCATTTAATCACACACATATGTATGGCAGAAGGTTTCAAATATGGTTTGTAATCTCTAGGCTAATCTTGAATACGTATAACACCCAATTTAATAGTTCGACTATCATCTTAGTATACATTTTATTTGGTTAAGTTTTTTGGATTATTTCACATGATATGCAATCAATTTCTTTTCAGTTTGATTGGTGCAACGTCACTATGGGAAAAGAGAATGGGCAAACTTAGACCCCCAGCCTTATAAAGCCTAATCATACAGATTTTTCTCTAAGACTCAGACTTCCCTTCAAAAACAGATCACATTTGGCATCCCATGATCAGAAAGTTGTGATTTCTCCTCAAATGAAATTTCAACTATCCCAATGCCACTGATATAGGAATTTTCAATATGTAATGGCAACAAATAATGTGGGCAATGTAAAAGTGCATTAGAACAAAATGAAACAGCCACTCCACTACACCCCTCTCAGCAATCGTTAATATGCAAAATTTAGCAGGGAAATGAACAGAAAAAGCACAAGAATTTAATTTTTTGAAAACATTGAAAATGGATTCGTCCCCTTTAGAGATGTTGAAAAACAATGTTTTTCTGTAACATTGATTTTCAAGGCCAAACTTAAAACCGGAAACCTATGCAGATCAGATTTTTATATATATTGTATTCCTATGATTTATGACACCCAATGCATTGTCCATATACGCATTGTCTTCATTCTGTTCAATGGAGACAAATAAAAAGCACTAATCCTAATACCACAAGGCAAGATATTTTATGAAACAGGCCCAATAGAATTCCAACGTCAGTGTAACTGACAATAACAATTCATAACGGCTAAAGAAAAGTTAGAAAATAAAAATCAATCTTTTCCACATGCGTGAAAGAACCCAGATTCCCCCTCATCTTTTAACTTTCCTTACCTCAGGCATTCCTCCTCACCAGCAGATGCTCATTAATGCTAGGGTCCTAATCATATCAGAAAGAAATGAAAGAAGGTTCTTGAGCAAATTTTAAACCCTAAACACTTGTATTACTTAAAAAATCCAAGATTCCTAATCCACAAACAAAAAAATGGACATGGTAACAAACATTGAAAATGTATAAAAGAAAGAGGAAAGAAACATCTTGAAACAGCAAAGCTTGATTATAAAATAATAAGGGGATGTTTTCACTGAACTTTCCTTTATTCCGCCCATATGTCCCAAAATTTTCATTATTTCCCAAATGCCCTTGGTCAAAGAGAGAGAGTGTGTGTGTGAGAGAGAGATTGTGCTCTCAGTTTAATTGGTTGTTTCATTTGGGGGTCAAAGAGGTGGGAGATATAGTTGATGTTTTGATCTCAAAGATTTTTGGATTTTGTTAAAACACATCAATTATTAGTGTATCTTAACCAATTAGAAGTTTATCAAACAACAACTACAAAGTCTAATCATTGATGTTAGGTCCTTTAAATATATAAATCAACGAGAAATCATGGGTTGATTGGCATTTATGGGGTCAACCTCATTTTCTACAATTGACTATTAATTTATTGTACCATTGCTCCATTGAGTCTCTTTGATGGCTATCTAAGGCTAAACAAGAATGGAAAGTATGTAACTCTGATTTTGGATGTTGGTAGATCTTGAAACGTAGTTCACATTCTAAATTGCCACTTCTCACAAAGGTCTTCATTTGAAGACTGTTGATTGGGGGTTCACCTTTGGAATTAGTTCTAATGAGATGTGGATTAGTAACAGATAATGGCTTCTTTTCCACTATTCAAGTGGAAGACAGTAGTTATCATTTCATACAATGTCCAATTACACATCAAATTTGGGCTTACATTCCTCAAAATTTAGGAGTTTTGTCACGTTGTTATTTGATGCCAAGACATTTTGTGTTCGCACAATTCACATAGAGTTTGACATTAGAGATGGAGAATGTTTTCCTTCTTTCGCCCAATTCAAGTGGAAGATAGTAGTCATCATTTCATACAATGTAAAATTGCACGTCAGATATGGGCTTACATTCCTCAAATTTAGGAAGTTTTGTCCCGCTGTTATTTGACGCCAAGATATTGAGTGTTTGCACAATTCACACAGTTTGACATTAGAGATAAAGAATGTTTTCCTCTTTTCGAGATATTGATGATTGTGATATAATAAGGATATGCGCAATGTTTTTGTATGTGATGGTAAACATGGAATTAGATCATATTTACAAAAATTGAATGGAGCATGATGTGATAGTTTTGATTCTTGGAGCAAGTTGAAATTCTTTCCTCAGTGGAGTGTTTGTCTTGTCAATTGATGATTCAACATGGCCCACTACATGACACCACGCAGTTGTGGTACAAATGCAATGTTTTTTAACACACATTTATTTATATAATTCAGTATTTTTCACCAAAAAGTGTGTGTGTGTGTGTGTGTGTGTGTGTGTGTGTGTGAGAGAGAGAGAGAGAGAGAATGTGTGTGTGTGTGTGTGTGTAGAAAGGCCTCTAAAGAGGTCAATGTGGCCTATGAGACCAAAATAGTACATCACAGAGCTTGATCGCTTGATCAAGAAATGAAAATTTAGTCATGTTGACCCATTCCAAATCCCCATGAGATGGATGCCCTATCTGGATTGAACTATTATACTTCATGAGCCTTGACCAAGCCTCCAACGTTTCCAAAAGATGACCCATTATCTGTTTGTTACCCTTGACAGCCCCAAGCATCTTGGTATATAGAAATGCAAAATGGTATGTGTGGAAACTCCCTGCAATCTAAGATGTAAAAGCAACTTAAGATAGATGGATGTGGGAGTGGCCAAGATTTGAAAATGGCATCTGAAGTTGAAGAAGTATACGATTGAGAGAAAGACTATGAGTAATGGTCAAGCAGAACTCACATGTAATTGCTCTCCTACAGGGGTTTGGGCAAAGCTATTTGGGCAAAATAGCAAGGCATTTATGTAAAGTAGGAGCAGCGATATGTAATGTCACATACATAGCAAAGAGGAGTGAAAAGAAAGGATGTGGAAGCCATAGCCACAGAACGTAAATGAGCAGACAGAAGGAGAGCAGGAGGGACTAACCGAATTCGAGATGGCCACCGGGGAGGGCGAAAGTGGCATTCCCGATGGAAGAGCGACGGCGACCCACCAAAACCAACCTCCGATCTTTCACAATCAGCACTCCCACTCCTACCCGAGGAACATTGGAGGAGGAGGAAGAAGAAGAGGCCATGGTCTCATCTGCCATAGACCCCCACCCACCCACAGAGCAAGGAAGATAGAAGACCAAGGAAGAAGATGACTCTGATGATGGTGATGGTGATGGTGATGAATCTGATGATGAAGAAGAATGAGAGCGAATAATTTGGCAATGCCTGCTTAAACACTGATTTGGGGAGGTTTTTAGTTATATATATATGTATGTATGCATATACATATGTACATTATGTAGTGTGAGCGAGTGAGTGAGTATGGCTGTGTGTGTGAGTGTGAGTGTGAGTGTGTGTGTGTGTGTGTGTGTGTGTGTGTGTGTGGGTGCATACACATACATTATGTAGTGTGAGTGAGTGAGTATGGCTGTGTGTGTGAGTGAGTGGGTGAGTGTGTGTGTGTGTGTGTGTGCATACACATACATTATGTAGTGTGAGTGAGTGAGTATGGCTGTGTGTGTGAGTGAGTGGGTGAGTGTGTGTGTGTGTGTATGCATACACATACATTATGTAGTGTGAGTGAGTGAGTATGGCTGTGTGTGTGAGTGAGTGGGTGAGTGTGTGTGTGTGTGTATGCATACACATACATTATGTAGTGTGAGTGAGTATGGCTGTGTGTGTGTGTGTATGCATACACATACATTATGTAGTGTGAGTGAGTGAGTGAGTATGGCTGTGTGTGTGTGTGTGTGTGAGAGAGAGAGAGAGAGAGAGAGTGAATGTGTGTGTGTGAGTGAGTGAGTGTGTGTGTGAGAGAGAGTGAATGTGTGTGTGTGAGAGAGAGAGAGAGAGTGAATGTGTGTGTGAGTGAGGGAGAGAGAGAGTGTGTGTGTGTGTGTGAGTGAGGGAGAGAGAGTGTGTGTGTGTGTGAGAGAGTGAATGTGTGTGTGTGTGTGAGAGAGAGAGTGAATGTGTGTGTGTGTGTGTGAGAGAGAGAGTGAATGTGTATGTGTGAGAGAGAGAGTGAATGTGTGTGAGGGAGAGAGTGTGTGTGTGTGTGTGAGAGAGTGAATGTGTGTGTGTGTGAGAGAGAGAGAGTGAATGTGTGTGTGTGTGTGAGAGAGAGAGTGAATGTGTGTGTGTGTGTGAGTGAGGGAGAGAGAGAGTGTGTGTGTGTGTGTGTGTGTGTGTGAGTGAGGGAGAGTGTGTGTGTGTGTGTGTGTGTGTGTGAAGAATGAGTGAGTGAATGAGTGTGTGCGCGCTTAAGAAACTACGAAAGTGTGCCCTTTCTTTCGTTGCAAAAAGCATTCAAATTACCGAGGAAGAGGGCTCATTGAAGTTTAGGCTCCCACCCCCCCCCCCCTTAATCACATGATAATTAAGATTAAACACACAGCTAAAAACTACAGATTATGTGTTTTCAAGTTGACATTGGCTTAATCCCACCCACCCCTCCCTGAGACAAACATATGTAAGCATCGCTTGTTAGCTAAAAATTTGCTCTTCTGATATATTGATTTAACATAAAATCTTATTGAAGCCATTGCTCGCGTTTACTTACGAATAAAAGTTTGTTCAAAGTCTTTCTTTTTTGTTTTCATGATTCATGTGAACCCACTTTAGCTCCCAATCCTCCTATTGAGTGCATGGCCACCTTCTAATCATAAGCATAATTAGGAAATATAATGTTGTAAGCTGTTCAAACGTGTCCACGAGTTTTTTTTGTATAAAATTATTATTAACTTATGTGATCAACAAAAAGTTTACTCTTAATTTTCACCTTGGGGTCATGTATCAGTAAGTGCATCTATTTGAGACGGATTTGACGTAATGGTCACCTTTTGGAGTAAGCAACGAGAGGCCAAAGTCAATAAAGCATTCGAGAAGCGACATCACTCACAAAGGAGAATGTTTCGGAATTTCATGTCAAGGTGAGGAATGTTATGGTCATGAAAAAACTAGCAAGCCAATGCAATTGGGGGAACGAAGAAGGCAATGTCTCACTTCCTCATCTGCATGTCAAATTGATGCAATTGGTTTAAGAAAGATGTTATTCTCACATATTTCACATATGAGAAAACTTACTTGTCCAAAGCCTTGGTGCTCTTGCACCCTTCCACAACAAAATATAGTTGGCTTGAATAAATGGCCTCTTTGATTTGTGGATCCAACTACTTGAACAAGGTATGTTTGGTTGTCCCCCACCATGAAAAGCACAAATTTGATGTCCCTTACCTTCAACAACTAGTCACTTTGTTGTATTGAGCCTTGTTTTACAACAAATATGGTGCCTTACATTAAAGTACTTATCGGTTGGCTTTCTTCTCTTCTCTCTATCTTATATAGTGAAGAACGTAAAATCACACCTATACCTCTTCATCTTGTATGAACTTAAGAGAACTTTGACAAAGGCGCTGAACAAACTTGGATTGTTTTGTAACTAAGATGTCCTTAGTTACCTTGGTACTTTGATATCTATAGTATATTGTATTACACAAGTTTAAGTTCCAAATATCACACTTTTATAATCTCTAGAGTGAGGACCTTTTGATGAATTCACCTTTCCTAATTCTTTCATCTTATCATGTTTTACATACATTGATCATGTGACAAAAAGCCTATAGAAAGAGGATTATGTTTAGGCTCCTTGTTTCATTGATTAAAAAAGATCATATGTTGTGTCGCTCTTCTTCCTTTCTCTCCTTTATTGTGTCATCCCGTTGGGGAGGGGGCAAAGTGGCCCGTGGCTATTCCTCCTTCAATATGGATGACCATGAGCGAGAAACCACATAATGTGGACTAGAAGAAAATAAAGAGGATTATGGTGGTGCCTTCTAAATCAAGTGATCACATTTTGGAAACCCGTCAACTATGATTTGATCTTGAAGGTGTTTTATCCTCGTGAACACCTCTCAGTTATCCCTTTCAAGTTTACACCATATGATCGTAGGCCAACTTATTCTGTAGGTTTTGGATCTTGGTTTAGTCCCATGTCCAATATTGATTTTGTAGAGTTTTCTTGACACTCAACTTTTGATGTGAGTTGAATCAATGTCAATATGAAATCGTCATCTTCACAAGAAGTTTATATAATGTTTACATAGAATACATTTTCCACATTATCAATCTTGATGAAGTTGGAACGATAATGACCATCATGACCATTAGATCTATTGTGCCCTCTGAGTTCAAAGGAACGTGATTAGGCGTTCAAACAAATCCAACATGGATGACCATCTTGAATTTCTGCAATGTGTAGTTGTTTGCCTCATCAAGCTTCCTAACTGCTAGGGGTCATGATCTCACCATGTTAGGACAATTGCTCCCATCAATACTTATTGACATCATTGGTTCAAAATCCTCCAACTTGGTCCAAGACATTTTCAAGTTCCACAATGTGTAATTGTTTGGGTGGTCGAGTTTCTCTATGAGCTACTGGCCCCCGGGGTCATGAACTCAACTACTAAGACTTGACTCCTATCAATACTTGTTAACATATTTTGTTCAAAATCCAACATGGTAGACATTTTTGAAAATCCACTGGGTGTAGTTGTTTGCCTTGTCAAGCCTATGATCTATTAGGGGCCATACCTCACCCGATTATGACTTCCGCTTTCGTGAACACTTGTTGGCATCATTTGTTCACTTGACTGTAGAATCACAAACCTTGTTTAATCATTGTCACCTCTATGCTTATCTCATCTAGAGCTCTTTTTGCATAGCAAGCATGTAACATTTACAATGATGATAACATGTTAGGTATTTGGAAAATAAGATGATGCATTGAAAAATACTTAATGTGGATTGATAGTATATTATTTGTAGAGTGTTGAAGCTTGATTACAACAGATGGTGTTATACAATAGAAGCTATAGTTCACGAGCTCCTAATAAACCCGATACAAATATTACTCAGTGGATAGTGACAGATCACATTGGAATGCATTATAAAGTTAATTGACATACAATTGTTTGTTAAACGCAATGGTTAAGCCATCTACCACATCCAATGTACACCATTACGTTGACTTCATGCATATAGGTGGTTTGTGCTATTTCACACCAAACAATAACTACATTGCAATTGTTTGTTAAACGCAATGGTTAAGCCATCTACCACATCCAATGTACACCATTACGTTGACTTCACGCATATAGGTGGTTTGTGCTATTTCACACCAAACAATAACTACATTGGGAGGAAAGTTGCCTAGTTTTTTAGCATCACCAAATGAGCCTTTCCTTTTTTGGAAAGATGTTTCATGCACCCTTATGCCCTCATGGTCAATGTGATACATTAATTAGTTTTCACATTGACGTGTGTAAGAAAGGGATGATTAAATAAATATTGCTTTTATATCTTTATACTTATGTCAACAAAAAGACATTTTGTGTTGAATATTGAATAGTAATAAACCATAACTTGTCATGATGAATATAAGTTCATGTGCCATTCTATTACACTAAGGCTATTATGTTATTGGGTCCACTGATTATAATCTTAGTTATACCCAAGTAGGATATCATCTTTTATTGTAATTGTAGAATCTTCGACAAAAACAAAATTTTAACTATCAAAGTGATGTCTTCATAAGGATCTTTTGTTGAGTGGGTCACGTCTCAACCTTATCGCAATATGTATTATGGGAGACAAGAGAGGATTTTTAGACAATATTTCGTAAACATCAAGGTGGTTCCCTACATAATTTTGATTTGTAGAGTTATGTGAGAGAGATCCAAGGTTTGTGAGCCAAGAAAAGATGGCAAATCAAAGGCCAATGTAAACTTGAACAAAATGTAAACCCAAGTGACGAGAGAGTGATAAAAGAGATTTTGCATGCATTAGAGAGTACAACCCAAAATATGGCCTTCTTCGCGGGGGCATTTCCCTTTCACATAACATCTATTCGATGATTCGATGAGCTAACTCTTATTTTTGGAGTTTGGGTAATGTTGTTGAAATGCGCATGACCATTTGGTGTGAGATGGAGATGACCCTTCACTTTGGGGGGGTGTCCATGGACTATATAAAGATATTAATGTGACACGATAGTTTGCAACGTGAAACACGAAATTACGTCAATGTGACGACAGACAAATGAAGAGTGTGCAAAAAGTTTCTACATGTCAGGTTGGCAAGGTGCCAACTTCCTGTCATGTCTTTTCTTTTTCCCGAAAAAGTGTTATTGTTTGAGAGTGACGAAAATGAATGCCGGGATAGATACACATATAGATAGATAGATAGATAGATAAATTGATAGATACATGGATAGATAGATAGATAAATTTATATAAGAGTGGGAGAAAGCATAATTTCTGTATGGTTCATATGGTGGCCCATGTGGCATGTGGGGGTGCCCACCAAATTTGGTTGGTTTGTTGGACTTGGGGGCCCATTTGGGCGGACAACTAAATATGTAGCTAAAGTTTTTACCCGAGTAGTTTATGTATTTAGTGGGCGATTTGGGTGGGCCTCCACAGCAAGAATTTCTCACTGTATTTATTGGGCGATTTTAGTGGGCGATTTGGGTGGACAAAATAGCGCTCAGACGGAGAGAGTAGAGTAGAGTCTCTCTGTGTCTCTCTGTGATAGAGAGAAAGAAAGAGATTTTGTAGAGCAGAACAGAGAGCGAGCAATCAGTGGGATTAGAACTCGTAAGAAGGAATATATATCAGTAGAGTAGATTCTGACGACTATGGCCTCTATCATTGATCGATTTTTCTTCATCCTTTTCTTCCACATAAAACCTTGCCCCCATCGCTTCCTCTTCCTCGCCCATTATCCTGCTTCCTTCATCCAAAGAGAAGGACTTCCCCTTCATCTGTACATGATATAGTTATGATCCGATCTTTCTTTCATTTGGTCGATCTTATCATCTCAGCCCTTTTCGTAAAGCTATTATTCTACTTCGTATTGTTAGGGTTCGTGTGCAGAATTAGAATAATAAGAAGAAGAAGAAGCAGCAGCAGCAGGAGCAGCAGGAGGAGGAGGAGGAGAAGAAGAAGACCTATAAGAAGCCACATCTCATCATTCTTCATTGCCATAGCTACCATGTGCCTGAGAAGGAAATCAAATACCTCATCGAAAGTACATAATCTCGAAGCTTCTCAGGAATTGAGGTCAGGATCGAGGTGCCGCGTGTCATTTGTTGATTTGCCAGATCTGGTACTTGAGACTATACTTTCGAAGCTATCTCCTGAGATGCTATGCAAGATGAGCTCCGTCTCCAAAGACCTCTACAAGAGGTCGTCTTGTGATCATCTATGGAAGTACCACGTGGCTTCCAAGTGGAACCGAGTGGCAGGTCCAGCAGCTTTCAAGGAATGGCTTGGTTGTGGGTTAAGCCCATATAGATTATCTGATGATGTGACCTTAGACCTTTGCAAACCCTCGCTAATTAGATGGTCGCTTTCGTGCCTTTGGTCACATTGGGGGAATCAATTCTCTTCGTCATCAACGCCTTCAGTAGGGACCTCGCGGTGCACTATGGATCGTGCTGATAGTGATGATGCCCATGTGGATGATAACTTGTATGTGAGATGGTACTCGGCCCTTGAAAGTGGCGCCTTTTGGTTCCCAGCACAGGTCTACAATCGTGAGGTATGCGGAAACCATGAATTTCTTAGCATTAGCACTGGCGATGTTTTATGGCAATCTTTTGGAAACTGAGGATTGTGAATCAATGTAGAAAAAGGGGGAGGGGGTATTACTATAAATACTCAACACATTACTTGAGGGGGATTTTTGCATTTTTGTGTTTTTCTCTTGATTCAATATGGTATCGAATAATATGAATTGATTCTTGGTTTCATATGAACATGAAAGGTAGATTCGTGAACATGAGTGAGTATTGAAAATATATGATTACCAGGGTAGATCCATGCCCTTGAATAATGACTAGGGATTGTTAGGGCAACAATGTCTACTAATTTAGTTAATGCACCCATGTTGGTTGGGTGTTATCTCTTCTTTTTCCTCCATGTTTACTTCATCCTAGCTAAGCTAAACCTTCTTTGATGTTTTGTTCTTTTAGCATGGTCATGTCGGTTTCTTATTGTCATGCTATGATGCTGAACTGTGCTATGACCGACATTCGGATACGTTCAATGCAAGGTATAGTTTGGTTACAAAAAAACTATAGCATGTTCTTTTTCCTCATTACCTTTTTTTTTCAATGCAAAACATCTTGAAGGATTTCTCATATAGTTTTGGGGTTTGTCTTTAAATACAAAAGGTATCCCCCCCATGGGTCTTGTTCACTCCTTGTAGAAGAGGGTGTACCATGGCAAAGGCTAAGAGCTCCCCCTGTCTCAGCCACAGCTCATGAGCTATATTTATCTGAGTCTCTGGATGACTTAAGACCAGGTGATCATGTCGAGGTTCAATGGAGGAGGAGCAAGAAGTTCCCTTATGGTATGTATATGCTTTTTAACCCCATTGCATATCAACACTCGTTGCATAAGGATTTATTGATCTATTCTTAAATCAACCACTTTATATATTAAGGTTTATTGACATATGATTAAATGCCCGATTGCACAACACTTGATTATCTTGGTTTATAATATGTGCTTAACCATTGCACATCAACAATTGCATATCAACACTTGATTTTCTAGGTTTATAAGATGTACTTGACCATTGAATATTGGCACTTGATAATAGGGTTTCTTGATCTTTGCTTAAATGAACCATTGCAAATATTGACACTTGATATTAGAGAATTGAAGTACCATAATAATCCATTGCATATAAAAAATTAATGTTGATATTATTAACATCCTTGTGTTGCTCCATTTGCCGTAATGGTATAATCTTTATTATCAGGATGGTGGTATGGAGTTGTTGGACATCTTGATACATGTGATGAGGACCTCCGAACATGTTGTTGCCACCTAAATGGTAAACTTAAATATATTAACATCCCTAATACATAGTAAATTATCATAAAAGTTGGGCATTGGCAGCCATAATGGTGGGAAAGTTCATAGTTCCTCCCCTCGTTACCATCATAAGCAAAGTTATGAAAATTCACAATTAACTCCCTTTGAATGAAGTGTTAAGGATACATTTCTTTTGTTTTTGGCTAGATGTGGTATGGCTAGAGTTCAACCAATATTCTGCTGATTCTCGATGGAGGAGGACTTCGATTGACCGCAAGAATCATCGAGAAAAGGGTAATGATGCCGAAGGATACTATGCTGGCATTCGGAAATTAGAGTCCAAAGATATATCTACTTGGAAGCAACTTTGGCCTACGGAACCCCTAGAGTAGCTAATATTTTCATTACCTTATTTACTTGATATCCACCATTTGGTTTGTTGGTTATGTCCTAACTGACTTTGGATTATATATATATTTAGGGGCTTGGAACGACTCAACATAATGAGGTTCTTTACAAGTCTCTAGATTGTATCCATTATTCTTTTCGCATCCTATATTGTGGGTGTGGAACACTGATTGCAGATGATTCCTTATAATGCAACATTCTTTCGGCTCTTTATATGTGTCGCAACCATATAATGAAATGCTTAATTTTCCTTCACATCCTACATTTTGAGTGCATATTTTACAATCCACTTGGTCTGAGACAGTGTAAAGATTGTGCTAGGATGTAATGGCATATTGGTTTGATCTCCATAATATTTATATATTCCTATCTTGCTTTTCACTCCAACGGGGAACTTTGAAAGGCGATCTACAACTTCTAGGGTATACGTTTGCTACTGCATTGGTGTGAACAACGATTCTATCCTTTCATCTCTCTCCTTTAATTCATCTTGTCACTAACTCCCTTGCACACACCACAAATGCTTGTGTGAACTATTTGTTTCAAATCTATTAAATAGATTGAACGTGTCTAGTTTTAAGATTCTCATCAATTTGCATAGTTGAGAAAGCCTCAACATTGTTATCTTTGTGTGATATTTATCAAGTTTCTTTGGTTGCAAGGTGGATGACACTATTATATTATCATTATCTCTTTAGCTTGCATGGTAGACAAGTGATTTTATTATTATCTCTATGTATTGCATGGTAGACATACTCATTCTTGCTTGAGCTTTTGCCGTTATAATAATTATTATTGTAATGAGCATATCCTAGTATGATGCCATTCGGTTTTTAAAAGGCCATGTGTTACTCCCTAAATAACTTCTCCAAAAGTGCATGCTACATTGGTGATGTATCGGAGGAATGAACTCATGATCATGAGATTGTTGACATAACGATTTGAAATATGGATATATCTGCTTACATTCCATGTTTTTTGGACTTTTAGAATTGTTTTAGTTCGTCATTACCAGCGTGTTTGATTTCATATTATATGGTAGACCATTGAAATTCTCTTCTTTTGGCAATATAAAATATATGGTATGGCTTTATTATTTGGTTTATTCTTATATGGACTGATCTTTGAAGGTCTCTTCTTTTGGGATCATATATATAATATAAATTTGTATGCATTACACATTCTTTACGATGTCTCATTTATTTTTCAACATTATCGCCATCTATGTAGTGACACTGAAAAAGCTCCTTTTTTTTGCCCTCACCCTAGTACTACATTGACACACACGAGGGTGAGGTTACTAGTTGGTCATTTAAAACGTGAGTTTCGTGGGGAACATATATATAGGATTTGTGCCTAAATTTACAAAGTGCACTATAGGAGAATGGGATTAAGAAGTGACACTTGGGTAGTGTGAATCCTCATAGTACGAGTTCCATGGATGATTGGTAACCACAACCACAATGGTGAGATCACCAACGGTAGGTACTCTTGAAATTCCCTCAAAAGTAAAGCTGAACCACCATGTTGGTTGACCTACTCCATCAACTACGTTAGGGCATCGGTAGGGCTTGTTTCGTCCACTACAACTTATGTATGTTGTAGCTAAATCTTAGATCCAATGTTGGAGATTCGCGACTATAAATGTTATTGGTAATGAAGTAAATAGCCAAAAATACCCAAAATATCAAACACATTTACCACTCCATCACATGGTACGCGCTTCCATCGATACACTACCTTTTTTTATTTCTATGTAAGAACATCACTAAAGAAATGCAATTTGAAGTTGGGTTTCCAGCATCAAGGCTCTAAGGATTGTCCTGTCTTTTGAAGTTTCAAGTGGTCCATCGTGTACGCATGTTACGAGCATTTTCCCTTGCTTGTTGGCCATTGTCTACACAATCTAGTGCTTTCCTTTGTGACAGAGTGATTGCAATATGTTTCATGAATCATGCTTTTTTGTGGGAGACAGGCAATGTTGGAGGATAATACATAAAAATTGGTTTGTAGATGATATTATTGACGATCTAGTGTTGCTTTAGAGGCACGTAAAAACCCTTGAGAGTTTGCAAGTGGCACAGGGAATACGTTGGAAAAGTAAAGGGAACCGACCGAGATGACGCTTCTCGTATGCACGGTAATTGGATATATGTACATATAGCAAGTGACACGAGCAAAACGAACAGAAAGAAAGATCACTATTTTCCAAAATATGATTTGAGTTTAAGGTAATTCTATAGATACCCCCCACCCCATGTAAACCAACATGAATTTGAGTTTTAATGTAATTCTATAATGTAATTCTATAGATACTCCCACTGCATGGAAACGAGTATGGATTGAGTTTAATGTAATTTTGTATAGATAGATACCCCCCGCCCCACTCCATGGAAACCAATATGCATCGCGTTTACTATAATTCTTTAGATAAATAAATAAAAATAAATAAGAACTTCACCGATTTGATTTTGATTTTGATTTTGATTTTGTGTATGAAAATTGGGGAGCGGTGTTCCGAAATCGTTTGAATTAATCGCATTAACAAGCGGAGCTTTAATTTGACGCCTTAATCACTGCGATTAGGGGCCAACTAATCAATCCATCAGGGCGATTAGGGGGGCTAACTCATCAATCTCCATCAGGGCGATTAGGGGCGAACCAATCAATCCACCAGGGAGATTAGGGCTAACTAATCAATCCATCAGGGAGATTAGGGCTAACTAATCAATCCATCAGCAAGATTAGGGCTAACTAATCAATCCATCAGGGCGATTAGGGGCAAACCAATCAATCCATCAGGGAGATTAGGGCTAACTAATCAATCCATCAGGGAGATTAGGGCTAACCAATCAATCAAACCCCCTGCAGTCATCGTAGATCGAATCCCATCCCATTCGATCGATTCGATTCGATTCCATTCCATTCCATTCCCATGGGCCGGGCCAAGATCGAGATCAAGAAGATCGAGAACCCCAGCGCCAGGCAGGTCTGCTTCTCGAAGCGCCGCGTGGGCCTCATCAAGAAGGCCAGCGAGCTCTCCATCCTCTGCGGATCGGAGGTGGGCATCATCGTCTTCTCCCAGGCCGGCAAAGCCTTCACCTTCGGACACCCCTGCATCGACTATGTCATCGACAAGGCCCTCAAGAAGCCCGTCTCTGCAGACCCCGCCAAGCTGGAGTGCATTCGGAGGCTGGAGATGGAGTATAACGAGCTCCTGCAGCAGGTGGAGAAGGAGAAGGAGAAGGAGAAGGAGAAGAATCCTGCAGACATGGCCCCCACGAGTCAGGCACCGGGGCTGCCTGTCCACCTAGCCGGCCATTCGGGCCCTGCAGAAGGGAGATCGAGGCTATGGTGGGAAACTCTGTGCATTAACAGCGATATGACTGGGATGGAGGAATGGGGGATAGATGAGCTCAGGGAGTATGCGAAGAAGCTCGAGGCCTTCCATGGCATGATTATGGAGCGGGCTAGGTGCCTGGAGTACTATACTAACCTCCTGCAGGAGCAGCAGCAGCAGGGCCCCCATGGATTGAATGTAGTGCAGAAAACAGGGCAAGGTGGAGGAGATGAAGGTGAGGCAGCTATGAACCTTGGCGGCATACCTGTAGGGGCTATGAATGGAGCCTTAGATGCAGCCGGGCCAGGTGCAAATTATCTGATTAAGAATACAGTTAATAATTCTATGCATTTTGATCAATATAATTGCAGCTACAATATGGTCCCGATTGCCCCCCCATTGGATCTAAATTATTCGTATTCGTCACCGTCGTCATGTCATCATCAGAATATTGGGCACCCTTTGATCAGTGCAACTATAAGCCCTGCCATTCAATATCTCATCAATAATCCGGCGGCCGTTCAATATGGTTGCTCCCAATTATCTCATCCGTCATCGAACATTGCCTGTACTACTCCTGGTGGCTATTCCTATTACTACAACAACCCTATTCCTAACCCTAATCATCAAGATCATCAGGACCCTAGCTTTAGTACTAATAGTTACAATGCAAGTGACCATCCCCAATACAATCTATACGCAACTCAGTTCTATAATGCGAATAATCATGACCCGATATTCGATTCCAATGGATTATTAAATGCCCGTTGTAATCAGAGCAGTAGCAATCTTCTTAGTCCTTTGCTTGCATCAGATTATGTTATCAGTCATCACAATCCCAATTACAACATCATTAATCTTTCTGATCCCCAGCAAGAGGAGTATATTGATCCCTCCAATAGTTATTTTAGCTACAACATGCTAGCAGCCAATGCTGCTAGTATGGCTAGCCTCTGGCCTCCAGTTAATTTTAGCAATAATAATACTAGCCCACCTTTAAGCAGTAAGCCTAGCATTAATCATTTCACCTTGCCCAATCTGGTAAGCCCCACATTAATAATGCCGCCTCATTATTATTCTAGTACAGGTTCAGCTAAAATCGTCGGTGGATCAGATGACCACGATGAGTTCATAAATGCTGGATTAATGAATGCAAACAATTCCATTAATAATAGTATTATTTCTGATTATAATTATCCATTAATAGTGCCAATTGATCTGTTTAGCAAGCTCCCTAATTTAAGTACCCAAAAAGAGGTACAAGCCATTAGTGATTTTAGGAGGATTAATAATAGTAATTCATGTCAACATAATAATGAGAATCTAGCGAGTATCAATAATGGATACACATTTAATGCATGTACTCCAAGTAGTGCTCATGAGGACTTCTATATAATGAATCATCATCATAACAATTATAATGTGTGTGATGCTACTTGTAGTAAAGGAAATAGTGATGAAGAGTATAGCAAAGCATATCATCATCATCATCATCATCATCATAATTATAGTAGTACCTACACCGGTACTAGTACTAGTGAATATGTAAGTAGAGAAAGTACTACTAGCAGAGCAAGCCTTAATAATTCGAGTGCCAGTATTAGTGCTGACAATGACATCCTCAATATTGAGAACATGATCAACAATCATGAGGAGATGGAGATGTGTGGTGACATCAGTAAAGGCGACGACAATAATGATGGCACCTTCCATGGTCACAATAATGTCTGCGATGCCGGCCATATCTGCGGCAATGATGCAGTTTGCTATGATGATGATGGCGACAAGAGTGATAAACTAGTTAGGGATGTGGGGCCCAACAAAAAGGATATTAATGGCAGGGATGCCAATGAGAAGAATGATGATGATCATGATCATGCTGGCTATGCTGGTGACATGAATGGTGATGATGGTAAGGATGTGGGCCACAAGAATGACCATGTCCACTACTACACGTGCGGCATCATGAGTGATGATATCCTCGGCCATGTTGACTGCAACAAGAATGATGAAGCTGATGATGAGGATATTGGGGACACCCTTGATAATGTTGATGCCGTTGAGAAATTACAGGGTTGTGGAGAACATTTGATCGGAAGCGTAGAACGAAATCGAATGCCTAGTGGAGCCAAGAGAGAAGCCAACCGTAATGATGATGGCATGGACGATGCCGACACCAGGTCGTACCGAAGGAAACGTGCAGAGCAGAATTTGTTGTTAATGTACTAAGCTAAACCAGACCAACTACTTACTTTGGCATGCATCCAACATGACGGCTGAACAGTATATATATATACATATATGAGACACATTCATCTGAACAATTTTATATGAGGCTTACTCTTTTGGTCTTGAGACCCAACTTTATTTATAAATGGTGTATGTAGATAATAATAATAATCATATTCATATACAAGTTGCTTACTGTTGTAATTCCTTGTATACAAAAATTCATGGTGTAAGTTCAGTACTTTTTGATGTAAACACTAAATAAATTGATAATTTGTTAATTGTCATCAATCATGTACTGACTCGGCCAGAGTTAGTTCCTTTTCAATTCGTGCATAATATCATTTTCGGAGGTCAAAACGTATAACACATGAAAGTGAGTAGCCACTCTCGAATGTACAAGAACTTACTAATGAATGCAGCACAATTGAGAGTGCACATAATGACTACTGGAGGAATTCCCTCAAAATACAAGAGGGGGAACTTTTTACCCCACATTGTGAATGGAGGAGGTGTTGCATAATTTAGTTGGAGAATCGGAAAATCCTTTGTCTGAACTATTCAAAAGCCGAATGTAAGAATGAACCAACCAAAATTCGTCGGTCTTAACATCATATACGATGAATGGATTTGATGAACGTTTTCTGCTTGGAAGAAGAAATCGATCCTCTCAATATAAATATAATTTGTTATTATTACTGAACATCACAACAAAAGAATTCACAATTATATCATACATTCGAGTGGGTGAATTGTGGTTTACATATACACGAACTACACTGGTACTTTAGGATGTTTTCTTCTGTGAATGGGTAGATATGGACCTCGTTCACACCACCAGATACAGAGACACTATGCCAGATGAGATGAAGGCTCTCAAGCTCTGGGCAAGCCAATTTGAGTTGGTAGAGATGCTGAATACAAAGACCATGTTTGGTTTCCAGTCTTAGTCTCTTCACGTAAGGCATTTGCCAAGATTTAAAACAGCAAGAATTTATGGTCATCAGTACTCCAAATGCAACACCAGATAATGATGTCAACCCCTGGAAGAAGAAGGCTACCATTTGTTAAGATATATCATTTATACTAAATGTTCATTTGAATCAATTTCCCCCTCCCCCCTGCTTACCACAAGGTGCAATGGTGCATTCTGCAAGAATCCAGGCTCTTTACTGTCCTCAAAATCACTGTGCAACTCCAAAGCCTGGTACCCACACCATACAATTTTTTAGCATTAAAAAAGATGCAATCTTTCAAACCATCACATAGATTCATCCAAACATCATGCACATTCCTTTGTAAATTGAACCAATAAACCCATTTATGATGTTTTAATTATATTTCAAAACTTAGCTAAATGAAGAAAAATATACCTCAATATGGGGACATGATGATACTAATGCATCCAACGAAGCTCTGGTGAGGTCACATCGATTGAGTGATAATGCATGAAGTGGTGGGGGCCCTCCATGAATTAGTGCCATTATTTCCTGATCATTAAATTTTTGTTTTTTCCTTGATGAAATTTAGAATTGAAACATATCGATGTAGCCAATACATGTTATTAGGTTGACTAAATTCCAAGTTTTATGCTATATAAATATGACTAGATTCCAAGTTCATATATTCAAAATGCTGTTTTTGAGAAGAGGGTGCTGTTCATTTTCCGAAAAAAACTATAAAAAATCACCTGTTCTGTAAATCGCACATGTGAGTCCCAAATAACCTTTGACTTAGTTGATTGTCCGAATGACCTAAATAACACAACCGCACATAGGCTTTGTGAGATGTTCCATCATTAGGGAAACCCTAAATTTGGGAAAATGGGGATTCTTTTCTCCCATAAGAAACAGGAACAAAAAATGTCCAACAGCTTCTTCATAAAATTCGCTAAAAATTTATGCAAGATTGAAAAGTAGGCATTTCAAACAAAAACAAAAAATATGACATGAATCCAAAGCCCTACGGGGATCGCAGCTCAATCGAAAGAGTGTGCAAATTTGGTAATCCACCAATCTGTCTCAGGAGCTTTTGCAATACCTTCCTAAATGTTAAATGCTGCACAAAAACCACAGACAGACAAATTTGAATAACTTGTTGAGTTCCAAAATGCACAACACAACATGATCATACAAAAAAAGACGCATTTTCATTGTTTTAGTTTCTTTAAACCATTTTTAGTTTTTTACCTGTAGAATAAGAGTTACAGATGTCAATTGTGGACAATGATCATGGATTCCTGAGAATGCTCGATTTGATAATGGGCCACAATTACATGAGGACCTATGTTGGATGCTCCCATTTTCCATGCAAAGGTTGGATGGCTCGACATATTCGTTGAGCTTGACTGGACATATATGTACAAGCCGAAATGTATGCAATCGAGGGCATCGTCGAAATAGCATTCTGCAAGACAAGGTTCATCCGGGCATACATATAAATACTAACCATGTTTCAAGGATTTTGAAAACTTTTGGCTATTTAAGAATTAAGTGATTTGTCCAAATTTCCAAAAGATAGAAACAATTTGATACAAATTATATAACTGATCATACATAATTATATAACTCAATAGGTTATAAATTCAAGAAATCATTTATACTTGGAGAATCCTTGATGTTTACATTGCCCCACAACTACTACATGAATTTCATCATTGATCCTGATTCCTTATATAAATTACCCAAGGAATCAACAAACTTAAGAATTTACTAGTAAGTATTGGCTGAATACATGTGAAATGTTAAAAAAAACTTGAAAGATCAAACTTGTATTTTTATAACTTTCGGATTTTTTATTCTTGAAGTTGATAGCTGATTGATCTATCAGGATAGGATTACATTTCCCACACTTCATAGGATTACATTTCTGTAAGAAACAAAGGAACAATATCTTCTTACAACGTTGACTATCTCTATAATTTCATCAATAACTTTGATTACATTGTTGATCCTCCATGACATTAAAACCAATGTCTCCCAGAAATCCGCAAACAGAATTCAAGAGCTTGCTAGAAAACTTTCAATTTTAGATCTACAAATAAATAAATAAAACATGAAAAACCAAGAAAAGTTTTTACAACACTCACTGCATGATTTCATCGTTGATTCTCGATGACATTATGTCAATGTCTCCCAAGAATGCACCCATCACCATCTTCTCCTTCACAATATCAAAGAGTGGGGGAAACTTAACGGCTTCTCGAGTGGGCGAAGGCGTCCTAGGAGAGTTAACCAGACCGTCATCACCATCACCATCAACAATGTCATCATCATTATCACCATTGAAGAAGAATGCATCACCATATGAGCATCGAGTATATTTACATCTGCTTGGAATCACAAGGGTTTTTTTGTGGGCAGATTCCCCCATTTTCATTTTCTTTTGGTCATGGTGTGTCAATAGACTTTTTGGGATTTTAAACGAAGACAATGGTGAGAAAGATGTAGGATTGATCCACTGCTTGGGGGGTGGGGTTTTAGGTAAAAATGGGGCAGATGAGGTTTTGGTACCTAGGGTGAAATTATCCAGAAGAGTATCATCTAGATTCCACGACCGAAGATGGGATTGATCGGTGGCCACGATTCGCCATGTTCTACATACAAATGAAACAGACGATTTTCAGGTGATTCTTTCATTTGGAAACTCGGACAATAATAAGGATGCAAGCACAAAAACTTTAGGCTAAAAAAGAAGATAATATTAGGTTAAACAGGAGAAAATTTCCAAGCTTTTGAAAAGAAAGTATACAAATTCAGGTGGCCCCAAAAGAAAAGCCAAAGGTTCAATTCATCAATGAATTCATCACATAATGAATGAATGAATGAATGAATGAATGAATGAATTTGACCTGCACACAGCGGATGCCGAGAGGAGGTCCTCCGGGGCGGACAGGCGAGTGAACACCAACGCGATGATGTCCGGGCTCTGCAATGGTGACGTCATGTCCTTCTCCTCTTCTTCTTCCCCTCTTGCTCCCACACCATGTTTCAAATTCCTGAATCCTAACGGTAACATTATTAGTATTCAATCAAAGAATCTTGTCATGATATTCTTCCATCTGTGTATGTATGTATGAATGAATGAATCCCTACATATATGTATATGTGTGTATCCTTTTCTAGTATTTTTTGCTTTACAAAGAATCCAACTATCTGAACCCCAGGGTTGCTCTTCGTCCGACCTCATGATCTCTCTTGGCCTAGGGCCATTCCATTATCCACATGCTCGATCCACCATTCATCTTTTCGTTCACCTGATATATAGCCTTTACTTGAGTATATGGGCCAGCACAAATTGCATGCATAAATTGTGCACTTGAGCCAACATGACTTGAAGTTACTAACTTTCCTAATGGTTTTGTTAAGTGTGAAAAGCATACTACGACATGAAGCGTGTGGCCATGTACAACCGTTCTTGCCAATGCTTTGAAAGATATGTATGTTTGTGGCAGCCTAAGAGCCGTTGAAAAGGCAAAAATATGTGTTGAAGTAATATGGTAATCACTTTAGACGTAACTTAAACCATTGTTGGCAAAAAGAAGAAGAAGAAAAAAACATACTATGAACAATAACATCATCAAGGCAATTTGCTAAGTGGCTTGTTTTTTTGCCACACCTAGTTCACCATTACTTCCCACACATATATAAATTGATTATTGTGGACTTCAATACGATTTATGGATGCCCAATTGTAAAACATTCAAGTACAACGTGAGAAGAAATGTTATGGATGGATTAAAAATATATATGCTATCCAAATGTTAATTCTAGGTATAAAGTTTGGCGATCAGTCATGTAAAAGGATTCAAGATTTCGATAATCCTAAACTTGATACATATTTACACACTAGTTTCATTGTCTCCTTGGGTTTGAATGGCATGGATAAATATTGGTACCTTAACACATGTGGCAAATATAAAATGAGAAACATTTTGGATCTTTGCCAACTATTCATGAAAATTATGAAATGAAAACGGAGATGTTCTTTCATGATGAAGTACATAATGTGATAAAATGTCATCGAGCCGGTCGAATAAATAATTTGATAAAAACAAAGTCTCACTATACGCAAAGTCTCCCATTAACACCAGAACTATCACTTATTTGGAGAAATTGTTTTTATAGTCGTCTATTTTAAAACAATAATTGTTAGCCTTTATCGACAACTTCTTGTCTTCTATTCGAAAATAAACATTGCAACTACTAAAACTAAAGAAGCTTATTATTTATGTAAGGCAAAGTTTTGACGAAGAACATCTTCCAACCAAAAAACAACTTGAATCCACCTATTTGAACCATCACCTTATGGTCACCAGTTTTTGAAAGCGGCCATTACTAAAGCTTTGTCCTTCATTTAGCATGACTCTTCCTCTACACGAGGTTTGAATAATTGGATCTTTGTATCTAGAGAAGGAGGACAACATCGTCGGATGAGATTATCATCCCACATCAGATTTTACATCATCTTCCATTGCCAAATTTTGCACATTGCTACTAAACTAAATCATGTTGCACATTGTGCATGAATATTGAACTATATCAATAGTTGTTGTGTACATCAATGTCAAACAATCTTCATAGTCCTCCCCAAACCTAATTTAGTCCAACGTTGATTGGGTTGCTCTTGTGATCAAATGCCAAAAACTACAAAGTCATTGGCTTCCTACTTGGCATGTAAAATGTGAGAATGTGAGAAACTACATGCTTGGTGAGAGAATGATGATTCACTACAACCAATGAACACAAATATTAAGCTAACAAGATAGATTACTTACATGCTAACTTAAAAGCAAGGATTATAAAACAAAAGTTGACCACAATTATTAACTTAACAAGATAGATTACTTACATGCTAACTCAAAAGCAGGGATTATAATACAAAAGTTGAGCACAATTCTGTTTTTAGAAGAGTCATCCTTGATTTAGATATTGTAATACATGAAGAGAGGTGTTGGAAGTAATGGTTCAATATTCTTCATTTGAAGGTTTGTAAAATAAAGTGATTGTAGCACAATGTTTCAAATCCTTATGGCTCAACAGGTTCCAACTGGATGGAGCTTCTTAGGGGCACATATTCCCCCAAGAAAGCACCCAAATGGTCCGACAACTCCAACATGTCAATTTTCTCATTATGATAAGCCTTGCATGCGAAATAGAAGATGGTTTGCACCACGAACCCGAGCAAATTCACAAATGACATGACCCCAATCAAGATAGCACCAATCACGATTCTCGATCCTGTGCCTAGTTTAGACGACTCCCCCCCACGCACAACCCACACATGGAACCCAAGTCCAATCACGAAACCCAGCACAAAATACACAAAAAACAAGGTAACTGCCGTACGACGCTTCCCTTTTATCAAGCCCAAGCTCTTCCGGATGGCCGAGAGGCCATATGGATCCTCTAGGACCGTGATCACACTCCCTAGATGCCACACACAACTCAAGTATATGGACCCTCCAATGAAAAGAACCAGGCCGAACCAGACAAGCACCGACATCGCTGCCTCGCTCCCAGGGAAGATTAACCCAAAGACAATAGCAAGTACCATGAAACAAATGCCGAACACAAGTCCGTAGCCAAATGTCATGCCCATGGCCCAGATGAAGGTGACAATGAGGCGTTTCCAGACGCGAGGGACGACGCTAAGGACCCGCTTACAAGACGTGATCCTCTCGGAGTATATGCAAGCCACGGTATACACGATGGCGGACGTGGAGAGGAGGGAGAAGGCCAAGACGAAGATGGCGTAGACCGCTAAAATGGTGTAGAGTTTGACCATCTGTTTGTGGATGTCATTGTCGATTTGTTGCTCGGCATCGGAGCCCGTGGGCACGTGCTGGGAGACCAATGCATCCCATAGGATGCGACCCGTGATCGGCTCCGTGATGAGGTTGTGTCCCAATCCAATGAAGCATAGGGGCACTATGAGGGCTAGGGTAAGCCCCAAGAAGAGTGTGGTGTGAGAGGAGATCACTTTGAATGACTCTCTTGTGATGCCTACCACTCCCAAGGATCGAAACTCTCGAGGATCTGGATCCATTCGAATCGGTCGGTCCGGGTCAAATCTAGAGTCTTAGACCCAACAAAAATTGAGTGAGATCTTGAAGATCTAATCACAAATTCTCCTAGTTCTCTCTTCTACAACACGCTAAATTATCTAATCCGAAGCCTTGGTGAGCTTCTTGTTTTCTGAGCCTCTCTCTTTCTTTGTGGTGGATCTATGGAGATTTCTGTTTCTCCTTTTACCCATTGGCGAAGTCAAGTCAACAGATCTACGTCAAATTCAATAATGAACAACGTGTGTGGGTCATGGAAAAAGGTGGGGGACCCGGGAGTAAAATTCAAAGATAATGAAAATTACAAAAATATGCCCTTTATCCAAAGTCAATAAACGCGCACTTGCTTTGACCCTACCTAAGTACATACATACATACATACATACATACATACATACACACATACTGCATTATGGGGTGGGCGGGTGTGGGTGCTATATACCTTTACATTGAGTGAGTATTAGTCTTTACATTGATGTGATGAGACTAATGTTATATACGTTTCTATTGTTGGCGGCTATAATCTCATTGGTTCAAATAGGAGGCGACGGTTCATAGCATATCTAGGTGAGAGGACATGAAGATACAAGCAATCTACTTAATCTATGAGCAGGAGTGTGTATTTGTGTGCACATGGACTAGAGTAAGAAAAACACAAAGTGAAGAAATTGAGAACGTGGTCAGTGAAATACGAGAAAGAGGACGAAGAGACATAGCACTAGAGTAAGGGGTATAAACAAATAGAGTGAGGCATAGGAAGAAAAAGACACGATTTTGTTTGAAAAAGCACAATATAGAAGCATGGCTATTTGTGTGTTATAAACACATAGAATCATATAAATACAGTTCACACCACACACATTTGTGGATATTCATACGAACGCACAAACACAAGTTGCACACTTTACCAATATATGTACATTGTAAGTCATTATGTATTGGAGGGATTGATCATTCATGATATGTTCATACACCTCGTTCAACTCTAAAAACAAAGTGTTATTACTTCCACCTTGCGTTGCCATGTCATTCTCGCACCATTATCAATGGGCTTAGGTGAATCTAATGCTAAACATTTAATGTGGCACTTCAACCTTTGGATCTTTGTACATAAGTTAGTGGCTTCACACTTATATTAATAATATCATAAATTAAATTATTCTTGATATGTATGACATGCAAAGTTATATGTCATATCTTGAAAGAAATCGAGCCCCATATGATGAACAAAGATATTGCATTTTCAAAAGTGCACACATTTTCGTTAACCATTAAGAGACCGTTTAATAAATCTTGGAATGAATGAGTGGTCACCTACAAAACATTGTCATCCTTAATAGGGTATTTGAAGGTCCACCATAGTTAACATAAATAATTCTTGAGTCAAGATGGCTTACATTTGAGTATTCCTCAGAAGTCTTGATCCTCACAAGAGTATTTTGCTCATGGAATGTCCATCTGTCCCTCTTTCTATGAATCTCAATTAGAAGTGAAATTGTACCATCTCAAATATATAATGTGGTGTTTATTATCTTAGGTATGCCATATTTGTTTGGCATGAAGGAATAGGTCTTTTATATTGAGGTTCTTTTTACATTTCATGAGTAGAGAGCAATTTTATTTGAGTGTTGTCTACTTTTTATATACAAAAACCTTGTAAATGTGGTGTCATGGATACCTATGGTTAAGGAAATTTTGAGGTGCAAGTGCACAATGTGGGTCAGAGAGAGAAAGTTGTCACTGGATCATGTGGGAATTAAATTCGCAAATTTGGGAAGGGTTCAATGTTCAAAATAAATGGTGTATGCATATTCTCTTGAATGGCTAGAAGAAATGACCAACATGGTTAAGGATAACCCCACTTGGATGTATTCCATGTGTTATTGGTTTAAATGAGGTAGTTTGTGGGATATTGCTTTCATGTGGAGTTTTAGGATATTTCTTGGAAAAATGGCCAACTATTGTTGACCATGAATAAAGAGGGTCCATCAGCTAAATATGTTAAAGGAAAGAAATAACGGAAGGTATAAGAGCATAAGGGGAATGGAAAGGTAGGAGGTCGGGGATGAGCAAATTCCTTAGGCTCTTTATTCGGGCTGTCTAGAGAAGAATAATAATCCAAGGGGTGGATTAATGAGAAATTAAAGACAAAAAAGTGGTTGAACATTCTAATGAGAGGGGGAAACAAGTTTCAATCGCCAATATGAATTCCTCCTATAAGAGAGTAGGTCTTGACATAAGGGGCACATAAATTCATGCTAGGGATAGACAAAGAAATACATGACATGTAGAGAAAGTACCTTCAAGGTTCATTCCTCATCTCTCTCTCTCTCTCTCTCTCTCTCTCTCTATATATATATATATATATATATATATATCAATCAATCTTAATGTGCATTCGCAAAATGGCCTTCATTAGTGGAATTCTTGGACATCAAGAGTTAGTTCTCACCTTCACATGTATTGCATGAAAAATGGTATATTTTTGGTCTCATATATCATTTTGACCTTTCAAGATGATAATAAAATCTATCTACCTCTAGGTGGGGTAAGAGGATGGGCTAACAAAGATGTGTTTTGATAATAGTCTAACGTCTTACCACTATTTGGGAGAGAGAAAGAGAGAGTGTGTGTGTGTATGTGTTGTTTCTAAAGAAGGCAAGGAGGTCATTCATTTAGCCCTACTAGATTGGCATCTAATAAAGTAATGCATGCAATAGTGAATTTGAATATAAGAGCACATTTCAATAAAGAAAATTGGTTTACCATTGGCATCTAATAAAGTAATGCATGCAATAGTGAATTTGAATATAAGAGCACATTTCAATAAAGAAAATTGGTTTACCATTGGCATCTAATAAAGTAATGCATGCAATAGTGAGATTTGAATATAAGAGCATATTTCAATAAAGAAATTTGGTTTACTATTAGCATAAAAACCTAACCTAGAAAATAGAGAGAACTATTTGGATACCATGCTGCAAAATAAGGATTTGAACCCATGACCATAGTGAGAGGCCTATGACAACAAATGGAGAGAAAGAGTGAGAGTTGTGCCAAACTTGGCCACTCAAAACAGGAAAATAATGTGTTTTGTGTTTTAAGTAAATGCTTTGTGTTTTTTTGGTTCATTTTGAACTCATTCATATGTTAACTAAACTTACATTGTTTTCCTACAAAACGGCTTTGAATGCAATGTTTTATAACGTTGCCTTATAAACCACAATACTAAATGGTGATGGTAAGTCGTAGAAAATATAACAAAGCCGGCTACAACACACAATACTACATGGTAGATGAATGCAAGTAATGATTAGGGATGTGTCACAAACTCACAAGTATGGTCGTGCATAGACCTTATAAGGGCGGGCATACACACATGAGAAGAGACGTATCTAGCATAATAAAATCCTAGCCTTATAATATTAATATAGTTCTAATCAAGCACATTAGCATGAATACAAATTGAAAATGTGAAATGTGGGGCCAATTTAAGCTTGACTAATACTAACAATAATATCATTGAAAATTTTGATTCCAATCGTATGTTATTTCTTTCAAATAAATTACCGACCATAGTGGGCGGACACATTTTGTTTGTATGCTACTTTGTTGACACATCGCCTACACACAAGAAACATCAAGCGAACATATCTTATAGATGTTCAAAGGGTTGAATTTAGATTGAAGCTTCTTGGCAAAGAAGGAAATGCTTTATTGGAAAGAACATTTTTTATATCCCATATCACATAATAGCGACGAGTTGGATTATGAGCTCCTTTGATTCCCATGCTCATTCTCGAATGATCCATATATTATACATGAGAGAAAGAGAGGCTAGTGATGATCGAGAATGGTATTCATTCATTTAGTAGCGTGTCAAAGATGTCCTTCTTCATGCTTCATAGCCTCGAACTTACCTTGCAAGGTCCAAAGTCCTTTGGCATGTACATGTATACCCACCCAATACACATACCCCCCACAAATGTCACATAGATGGATTGGCTTTGGCATAAGAACATATTTTGTAATTACCATTCCCCCCTTTCTCTGATCTCTCTTTCTCTCACACACACTTAAAAGAAAAACCCAAAGATACCTTGGCCATTATTGAATTTGATTAGATTTATTGACTGACTAGACTGTTCGGCAGGAAAAAAAATTATACCACAAGAGAACTCTAGGAGTCTAGACAGATAGAGGCTTACTTTAAGCTTTTGATTAGTCTGTTGCAGTAGAGAAGGAGAGGGATTTTAGTGAGCTAGATTTGATCTCATTTTGTGACTAGATTTTATTTCCTGTTTGGTTTTTTTGTTTTGTTTTTTCCCAAAAAGTCCACCAATGGATGGTAGAGATTCTCAAGAGCTTCTAAGATCCTTGGGTGTGTTGTTTGGCATCGCAAGAGAAGTGTTCAAATTGCTCTCTTCTCACACCAAGCTCTTTGTGAGCCTTACCATCACCCTCATCGCGCCGCTCTGCGTCCTCGGGTTAGGCCCCGGCTGGATCATTGGGCTGATCGTGGGCCGAATCCAATGGGATGAATTCATCTCCCATTTCGAAGGCTCTCATTTCAACGATGAACAACATCGAATCGAAGAAGATGGTGTCCGATTACATCTCGCCAACCTTTACGTGCTTTTAGGGGTCTATGCCGTGTCCCTCCTAGCTTTCTCCCTCCTCGCCACGTCCGCCGTCATCTATAGCATCGATTGTATATACTCCGAGAGGATCACGTCTTGTAAGCGTGCCCTTAGCGCCATTCCTCGCATTTGGATACGTCTCGTCGCCACATTCGTCTGGGCCATCGCCATGATTTCGGGCTATTGCGTCCTCTTCCTCATGGTCTTCACGGCACTCGCTATAGTCTTCGCGTTGATCTCCCCGGGGAACGAGATTTTGATGAGAGCGCTCCTTTGGTCGGGCCTCTTTCTTTTCATGGGAGGGTTCACATACTTGAGTTGTTTGTGGCACCTCGGGTGTGTGATCACGGTTCTGGAGGATTCATACGGCCTCCTGGCCATCCGGAAGAGCATGAGCTTAATAAAAGGCATGCGGATTACGGGAATTTCCTTGTTTCTTGTGTTCTTTGCATTGGATTTCATGATTGCGCTTGGGTTTGATGTGTGGGATGTGCATGGGGAGTCTTTTACACGAGGCACAAAATCGAGAGTCGTGATTGACGCTCTTTTAATTGGGGTCATGTCATTCATGGTTTTGCTCGGTCTCCTCATGCAAACTGTCTTCTATTTTGCATGCAAGACTTATCATAACGAGAAAATCAGCAGGTTGGGATTGTCCACAGGTTCGGGTGTTTTTCTTTTGCACCGTGAAACCACAAATGGCTTATTAAATTCATTAAATGATCCTAAGGTTAAAATCTTGAAGTCAGATTTGTACCTAGATACTGTACATATTACTTGATACTTAGGTTATACGGAACTCTTTATTATGCAGCTAACCATACACATTGTGTTTGATGGAATCTTGAAAATCCTATATTGTTTATAAGATATTTACACGTCCAACTCCTCATTACTATAATGGGTTGTCTGATTGTATAAAGATGCATCCACTCCAAATCAATGAAGCAAGTTTAATTCACATGGTGCAACCCTGAGAATGAGGGATTTTTTTATTGTACCTTACATTGTCATGGCATTTTTGCACAAATGTTGTTGGGTTAGTGTGAATTTAACCTTGTGGTACTTTTGAGTGTTTGGAAGTTTGGACACGAGTTTGGGGATATATGGTCATATTTATATTAACATAAAATGAAGTTTTCCTTGTAATGTAAGACTTGCAAGTAGTACCATGTCATATCTTGAGAGAAAGAGAGCCCCAAATGATGAAGGACGAGGTTCCTGCATTTCACTTTTGTAAGTGCAAACATCCCCAATACTTGCTCTAATAAGAGACCTTACCATAATTCTTGGAATGGATGAGTGACCTGCAATATTTAGCATTGAACAATTCACAAGATAATTCTATTTTGCAAAATCACTTTCATGTAATGTCCATCTCAACCCCCTTTCCAACGAACCTCAATTATATTTTGACCTTCCCAATCATATGAGGTTAGGTGTCTAGTGGAGACCAAAAGGTGATGTGTTCAACCCCCCTGCATACACCTCAATGGCATTTATTAAATTAAGAAAAATATGTATGGTACAAAAGAAAATGTAAGCCAATCTAAGTTTGATTGGTACCCACAGTAATATCACTGAAAGGCTTGATATCGTCACGTAGTATACACATGTATTCAGTGTTATTTCTTCAAATAAATTCGATTATCACAAAGTTAAAACATGCATGTCTGCTATTTCTTTTAACAGGTCATCTACAAACAAGAAACACACTAATCTCTAATAAATGTGTTGGAATTCATCACTAATTCAAGTTTCAGACGCAAATGCTTACCTGCCTTAAAAAAACCTATTTTACTTAAATAAATGTTTCTAATTTTACATAACCTGCAAACAAATAAAAATGCATATCAAGGTTGACCATTAGCATCTCTGTCAATGCTAAATCTTCATTGGGCACAAATCAATGAATGATTGAAATCATTACACAATGGGGCGGAGAGAGGGAGGGGGGATCATGACATGGGTAATCAGTGAACCACACCCAAAAGAATAAAAAGGAAAATAGAGATTTCCAATTTTTGGGTAAGGAAAATATCTATGCCATGGAGTGGAGCCATGCAATCATTTTTTATCCTTTCAAATCTGCTTTCTTTCATTGAACCCTTTCATACAGCAATATTTTTATTATCAAAAATCATCCTCAGACAGACAACGTTTCTCTCTATCAAGGGCCAAACTTTTGATTAACCATGTCCTTTCCCCGCTTGGCATATGCATCGAGCAACAATGAAATTCTTCAAAAAACTTGCTCATTCATTCCTCCACTAACCCTATTGAGAAAGAGAAGATTTGCAAGCACAAGAGGATGTTTCTAGCCCTTACCCTCTGGTCATTACCCTGTAGTGTGTTTTCTGTAGTTTATCACTTACATGGCAGTTATATTACTGAAAATGATATATAGAGACCCTTTTTTCCATAAAATTTACCTTCAACAAATGAAGGGTTCCTTTTAATCAACTCCATGCAGATAAACTGCATCCCATGCTAAGAAATCCAAATCACTATCTCCCAGGCCCTTGTGATGCTCGAACTCAGACACATTTTGAACATCCAACAAATTGATTTGTCTATGTTTATGATCCACCTCATCTTGGACAAGACCACAATCTTCAGCTGGTGTTATCATAGCATGTTCAGAAATTTCATCAAATTTTGGTATTACAGAGCTCTTGGCTTCATCTGTGATGTTCTTCAAGCAGTTAGCTATATCAAAGTTCATCAAATTTTGGTATTACAGAACTCTTGGCTTCATCTGTGATGTTCTTCAAGCAGTTAGCCATATCAAAGTTGGAGCTTTCATAGATTTGATCTCTTGAGTTGGAGAAATCTCTGTCGCACTCTTTGTTTTCATCGTCAAGGTCTGAAAGAATCTCCTTATGAGACTCACTGGTGCCAACATTTGGACTAGGTATAGGTTCAAATTTGGACTCTAGTTCATTTGATTTAAGCATAATACCTCTGTCAGAGAGACTTTTTTCGCCTTCTATATGTGCCTGATACATAATATAATCATTTAGTGTTTCAGGAGGATTTGATCTTGGAGCTTCTGCAAGTGACCCAAGTTTGTTGGCACCCAGAAAGTCACAAAGGGGTTCAATCCCAAACTGTGAGCTAAAAACGTCACTGCTCTCATTCTCATCATCAAACTAGCCTCCAGACATCAGAGAGGCCATTAATGTTGTGCTGGTGTTCTCCCATTTAAGGCTAGGTTTATTTGATCCTTTCATCATGTCAGCGTTCTCAGGCTGTGAAAGAAACTGTAAAACCCCACTCCCCCTTTCTGGAAACAAGGGCACCTTCAATGAGGATATACTAAGTCATAAGCTCTAACTGTAACAAATTTGAAATATCAAGTAGCATGTACATACTATACAGTAGAATAACCTACAAGAAGGATATTCTACTTGCAAGTAGCATGAATTCATAATTATTAACCTTATTAGTGGAACTATCAACTAACATATACAGAATAAATCTACAATAAAGATATCCTTGTTACTAGTGCGTAACCATACTAGTGGAAATATCAACTAGCATATACAGAATAAATCTACAACAAAGATATCTTAGTTAACAGTGCTTAACCTTACGAGAATTAAATATGAACATATAATGATATCCTAGTTACTAGTGTAATTAATTCACAAAATCTATCACTAATTTAAGCATCATTTAACACCTCTAAACAAAATATGTTCTTGACGATCCTGTAGGAGACGAGGTATACAGATAGTACCATCAATACACAGTACCTAACCTAACTATCAAGTAATATGGATAGTATCAACATACAAATTTGAGTTCAGGATTTTAACCTTCAGATCTTTTTTTATCTGGATAGTAACTTTAGACTCGTCATCAGCTACTATGGCTGGGTGAGAAGCCTCCTTCAGGATTCCGCTGATTGATTCATCCTTATCTGTTAGAGAACTTCAGCCAACAGACTGTCAACTTCTACATAAAACATATCTGATGCTCTTCCTTGAGATCAACATAGTTAAAGCATGCAAAACGTGACAACCAACCACCATAGTATACTTTCTTCAATATTACAGGAGGAGAGGGTAGACATCCTGGGACCATCTAAGGTGGTTGTGTGGGCAATATCAGCAAATATTATTATGTTTTCTGTTTGACTACATCTCGAAAACATACCATGTTTTCATACATGTGTGGTCTTAAAAGTGCATCGGAGTTTATAGTTTTTTCATGGCCATCACATAAGCACATTTATGTGACTACAGTCTTCCTTGTAAATCCATCCTTTTACAATGATGCAGTGAAATGTCTTTCCTTGAAGATTGAGAAAGATGGAAAGCTAGATGGATAAATTAATGTTTATCAGGGGAAATGCCCTGCATTGACACTGCAGTTATAGTAGACATAGACTCCATATCATTCAAATGAACCAACTATTATAGCTCACAGAGCTGGAATCTTTATCTACAAGTTGTAGATAAAGATCTAAAACTTTATTTACAACTATTATATTGTTGTAGACTACAACATTATAATTCAATATATTGAAACAGAACAAAGACTACAATAAATAAATAAAAATCAAACAACGGAAAAAACGTACAAGCACCAAACTATCCCCAATTTTTGGTTATTCACAAAATTTATAAAAATACCCTTTTGCAGTACAAAATTGTCAACTACATAGGGATCTTCTAGTAATTTTCTAGAGCTTAGGAGTATATTGGTGAATATCCAAAACGTTGGAACATTGTTGTTTGACCCAAAAAAGCAATATCAACAGAAATATTGGATTACTATATGCACAGGAATATTAGGTCTCAATGGCAAAAGGACTCACAAGGTATGTAAGGAACCCGCAATGCAGCCTCCAGCATTGCTTTAGAATCCAATGCAGCTGAAACAGCTGGCCTACTACCTATCTGGCTGACCATCATGAAGTTTGGGCAATTATGTGGTCAATTGATCCTTCGTCTCTTTTTCAGGGTTCATCCGAAAATAATGAAAGATTCAGAGGGGATTTCAGAATTTTTTCCCTTTAAATAAAATCACCCTGTCATCCGAGGCATAAGAATTGCTGTCAGATTCACCATCATTCAACATGATTTCAGCTTTATCCATGTCTACATCACTTTGCAAACCAAATACTTCTTTGCCAAAATCCCTGTCTTCTGTAAAAACTTCAAACAGCATGAGGGATGATACCGAGGTTCAAATCTCAAATTGTTTAGTTTAAAACAAGAAATCGGACCTCCAATCCCACAACTATTATCGCGCATAAAATCTTCTGTCCCGATTATATGTGATAATTGTTTTTGCCATCTTTCTACCTGACAAAAGAATGTGGCAAGCACCTGCCATACCCTCAGTTTCATCACATGTCAATAGAATTCACTTGTGCTAGGAAGAAACTCACAAAAGGCAATCAGGAGAGTGGTTGAAATTGGAACTTCTGTTGTCTTATGTCGAATTTAAACTTGTTGTCGCACAACCATATTTGTGGCGCTAAAGCAAGAAAATCATAGGTTGCTCAAAGACCTGCAACATGTGAGTGCCCAGAAGTCACGATAATAACAAGAAGCTACCATGCTGGGTTCAACAACTAAATACAAATTTTTTAATTTTGTAACAACAAGCTTCGTGTGCAAAACTTGCAAAACTTTCTGAAAGATCCTAAGATATACCATCCATCTACGTTTGACAACAAGCTTGTGTACAAAACTCTTCAAAAAATTATTTATCAAATACTCATATCTTACACCTCTTCTAGGAGAGCCTACTTTGACGTTAAGAAGTAAGTCCTCATGAGTCTCAATTGATTGTGACTAATGGTAGATAATGTCTTTGAAGCATATATTGTTCAAGCATTGTGTTTTCATTAGTATAGATATTTGAATTGATGCTTTGACATAAGACATATTGTTCTAGACATGTTTCTTGCTCAAGGTCTAGGAACTCTCCTAAATATTATGAATATTTCAAGTGGCATGATAGGTTTCTATTTCTAAATCGTCTTTTATACATCCTTGATTTTCAAACTTTGTAGTACTTCCATGAAATACATGGCTAGATATTTTAGTGTCCATAAGAACCTAGACTTGGTTACTTGGAAAGATTGGTGGGATTAGCCTCACAATTTTGTCAAGGATTGTCTTTGAGAAAACAACAAATTTGACTATGCAAGGAGTAAAGCATTATGATATTCTTGATTACATTATCAATGACCATGCCAAAATCTACGTCAAAGTTTTGGAAACATTCGTCCAAGCTACTCAAAAATATCTCATAAGCCGGTCAAGCTATCACCCACAATGTGATAACCAAATTCAACATAGACATTAGATGATACAACAGTAATGTTGTTGTTTCATCAACTATCAACATGACAATTGGGTTGACTTTCTTGTATTTTATAAATATAGCTTACAATAATATTTACATTGTTTTATCAATTCCACTTCATTATTTGCAAACACATGCCATCACCCCCATCACACTATGTTGGATGATCTAGAAGTCTTTAGGAATATTGTATTGGGGATAGTCTAATTTGATTTCAATAGGTTTAACCTTATCTTTCTTCACTATTTACATGGAGCTCAATTCTACACACATGTTGGTTGTAGATTATCATAGCCTCAACTCCTCGTTAGAGATACCTATGTTTTGAGTTGGGGATCTTCCATGGTTATTGCAATGTAATGTGAAGACCACGTGGTTCTCTTCAGCAAGAAGCATTGATTGCAACTTAAAGAAGGACGATATTTTCTCAATGCGCATTGTTGTGCACTGACCCGCCTCATCCTCAACGACCACGAGGTTGATCTGCCTCCATGTACAACATCTTGTTGTCAACATGCGTGCTCGTCGACACACCCACGTGGTTCTCTTTAGCAAGAAGCATTGATTGCAACTTGAAGAAGGACGATATTTTCTCAATGCGCCAAACCTCCTAGGCAGACCCACACCATCTCATCCTCATCCACCATCATGTTGATGAGCTCGAGTGCGTCGCAGATCTCCTTTATCTTGGAGGTGTAATCGGCCATCAACATATCTGTTTATCGGATGTTGTGCAGCTCTTGTTTGTTCCTTTGTCCATGTTCTTGTCAACTCTTGTCTGGAGGTCAAAAGTTTGTTTGAAATGGTTTTCAACTACAGAGGATCTTCTCAACCCTCGCTCTCTAATACCATGTACTAAATGTTTACGTGTGTGGAAGTTTGTAAAGATAACAGACACTACCGAATAAGCGGGACAATGGAAGACGATTAGGAATACACAAAGAATGATGTTGGAGAGCAAGTACACAATGAGTGAGAGAGAGATAGAGTTAGTAGACAACAAGAAACTCAATTCAAAATGATAATACTCTGTTACACATAAGATGTGCTCACTAAGCACTTTTTATAAAATCCCCTGATAGTGGGTTGACACAAGTACAAACAAGTACTTTAATCCGCATAATTGAGCATCTGACACTAGCGACCTATTATGTTCCTATTACTAAAATAGGAATATAAACCTCTAACGGCCTGTCGACTCCTAGCCGATTCGGCTTTCAACATCTTTAACCGATCGGGCATGTTGAGCTTCTCACTCAACATTACAAAAGCATCATCTCCTAGATTTTGGTACAAGGCATGACTATCAATGACGAGCGAAAAGTTCTCATGCTGACGAACAATCTCCCCCCATCATGGGAAACTTTCATCACGACTGTGTGTAATATGTCGGCTTTGGCCGTTAAATACTCTGAGATCACGAGTTCTATTATGTCCGAAGACGCTCGGAGAAAAACATTCACACACGAGTCGACAAATGATGCTTTCATGAAGCAAAGTTCGACTGATCAACCAAATTGTTGGGGAAGTTCTTCCCAATAGTGGACCAATGCGAATGTGCAATTACTACAAGAAGTCTAGACCGATAGTATATCATCATCTCTTTGTTATATTACGTGGGAGTGTTGAATACGGTGAAATATAATGGACGTATTCACATTACCTCATTGGATAAGCTAATTTAGGTTATTCTTCTAAATAGCATAAAGGGTAGTTGCCCTAGTTTGGTTAGTATATAACCAACTTTGTAACCCATTTTTAAAGATGATGTTGTATTGCCTATTTTGAATTATAATACAATTAGTATTTTGTGCCTCTCTCTCTCTCTCTCTCTCTCTCTCTCTTCCTAGAATTGCATGGGAAGCAAGCAAAAAGATCCAAAAGACGCATAAAAGCAAAATTTTGTGTTCCAGTTGGATGCAAGATATCGAAAAATGGTTTGGTAGATGGGATGCGAGACACTTGCTTCATGATGCATCACTAGATTCCTCTGTAAATGAGGCCTTTTTGCAACGCCAATGTATCATGACATGGGACAAATGTCGAGGCTCATCCTTCACACATTATACTACACATGTTGCACCTAACTACAAAACCATATTCTTTGCGGAATGGCGAAACCGTACACATCGATACATGTTAGAGCCCATACCGTTATCTACCATTCGAACCATTCCTTCCATGCGACTTAGCTCACATGCATTGCGATGTGACACAGGGCGTTGGGGGCACAAGTGATGAGAGTGGTCGGTTATGCACACTTTGCCCTAAACAAGTTCGTGAATCTGAGTATAACACTTGGATACAATGCTCTACCTTTGATCATATTCGACCATGCTTTCCACATCTCTTCGACCGAGCCCAATCCTTGCATGAATTCCTCTCACAACCACAATGTGCACTCTCGATTGCAACATTCATTGGTAAAGTTCTTGAACATTGAGAGTCACTGCTTACTTCCACACGTATCACGTGAAATGTAATATTTTTTGTCTCATAGGTCATATTTGACCTCCGAAGACAATAATATAATCTATCTCTCTTTCTTGTCAAGCCTCCATTGATATCTGTCTTCTTGTTCTTTATTCTAGACGACCAACCTCCAATAGTGAGTGGACCTTCACTTTTTCCCTTTTTCTACCTTTGGCCACGCCACATCACAACAAGGGTTCCACTAGAACCTAGGCCAGCCTCTCCTTATTACGAAGAACCGGCATATTCGAGTAAGTTTTGTTCGTTTAAGTGACAACATTCCTACCTACACACATGTTGGTTATTGATGCCTTGATGCATTAGTGATCTCTACTTAAATTCAATGACATTGTGTTCCATATAGATCTCCCTCCACATATGCATCTTTTCCCAATGTTCTGTCTCATAGTTGGAGTCTTGTGTATTATAGCTCCATTCCAATCCATTCCTCTCCCACCCTAGTTTAATTTGTTGATGAAGCAAACTATGCAATTGTACTTGTTTTGGATCCAAGCTATATTACTTTGTGGATTCGTTAAGTTGTACATCTACTGATTTAACTTGGGAACCTTTATAAAATCTTGTTGATGTTCCACCTCTCATTGTGGAATTTCATTATTGTTATCTTGATTCGTGCAGTATAACTAATGGAACATATCATTGAGTGATGGGGATGCATCACGACCTCCTTGTTGCACACCTTAGACTTTAACCAATATGCTATCAATCGTAGCATTTCGTATATACATTGAAATATTTCATGTGATAATTATTATGGCTTTTCACTTTATTATAACATCCCGTATGGTAGCCAAACACTGAGCATGCTTGCTAACCAAATGGCAAGCATGCATTAAGGTTGAGTGGTAAACATGCACAAAACTAAGGATATTATATACAAGGATGTTCCAATGTTGCTAAACTATTACAATTCAATGTTAGTCTTCAATAACACATTTGAAAAGGCTCTTGTATTCAAGGTCTTGTATATAAAATAAAGATTCTTGTTCATTCTTTCTTTCTTTTACACATTTGTATTATTTTTTGTCTTCAACCTTGGCACCTAGTCAATAAGTTCATTTATCAACATGACATCATGTTCTCTAGAAGTTTTGTGGAATCTCTTTCATGTGAAAATCATCAAAGAATGACTTTGCTTTCTTTGTCAAATTCCTAAATCTTATAGTAACTTTCCTTCTTTGAATGAACCATATGGAGTTCCATCTTGTTAAATTCATCTTGAAATATCAAAGTCGAAAACATTTGTTAGCTACCCCAAAAGCTCATTTGCCAACAATTGAAGCTCAATTGCTTTTATAACATCGTGATGAGAAATTCTTGAAAATATCCTCACATGTCTTGACCTCCATGGGCTACAATATCCATTTAAAAAACATACATTACAATTACAATGGTAAAATTTGATGCATGTTCTCTAGTGAGTTGCCAATGAACACAACGCAAAATTACAAAAAGCAAACTAGGGGTGAACAAATAACATCGAATCAAGGAGTACATGCAGAACAATTAGGTGTATTTATACCTTCTATACGTACTCATATATAATTATAAACCAATGTGTAATGGTGATAGAATGAGTAGGATATGATCTAGTATCCATTAGGATTTTGTCTTTGTAAAAAAACAATGCATATAATTAATCATATGTACATGAATGGATAGAGTAAGGTGTGTGATGTGTGTGTGTGTGTGTGTGTGTGTGTGTGTGTGTGTGTGTTATAGAGAGAGCAAATTAGACACCAAAGAGAATAGAATCTGTTAGGCGAATCTAGAAGAAGATTTACAAATTACAAAAATAATATCAACGTTACATACAAGAGGGTAGATTTAGTATAAGACTTGGTCTATAAAGAACATATATGTGAGTACATTCTTGTGAACATATAATGTTAGGACCAATCTTGTAATGAATAGTACATCAAAGTGGGACGTAAGATGGTATCATCATGATTAGCGATAAGAATAGATACACAATACATGCACACATACATAAGATGTAGAACATGCATATCATACATAACATGTATAACATACTAACATAACAATTGAATGCATTATTCCATAGATATTGGGAGAGCTACAATCAAGATATTGAAAAGGTTTGGATATTCATGCATTCTTCATCATATTTCTGTTAGGGTTTTGTTGGTGCCCTTAAAAAAAGTTAGGAATTATTAGGGTTTTAGGATGTTTATAACCTCATTATACAAATAAACCTTGCTATCCTTACTATGATCCTAACCATCAATTGGCAAGATAAACCCTCTAAGGTGTCAGTTGCAACTTGCAATGCTATTGATATGTAAAGGCAAGTCCTCTAGGACGAGGAGGTGACCATTTCTCAAACTCTAATTGTGCCACATTGCCCAATACCTAAGGTACCTAATGGAGGAAATAACAACTATGAAATAGAAAGCATTTTGCGTCAATCAAAGTCCATAATATCCAACTATGTATTTATTTTGCAGGCAGTTTGGTAATTGATGCATAAATTGTCTGTGGGAAGCCTGTTGATAAGGAATCAGAAGCTTGTCCTGTCAATCCAAGTTCAGTATCGAACCATGTATGAATGGGGCTATAAGTTTTAATAGTTCCTTGGTTCATTCAACAAATGGATTCAAGAAATCATAAAATAATCCGAAGGAGGCAAGAGGATGAATTAACTGCTCAAAATGATTTTGGCAGAATTTACAGAATTTATATGACATTGATAATCAAATCGAGGAGTTGAACCGCTCATATCTCTTAAACATTATGGAATCTATCTCTTTTAAATGGCATTGTTCAATTTGTTGTCACTTAAACGTCTAAATTATGTGGACATTGTCATTTAAAAGTTATGTGTGCTCCATGTGTATTTCTTGGTACCAGAATTCAACTCTTTTCTTTCTTTCACTGGAAATTTGTTATTATAAAAAACCTGTGGAGATATCTAAAACCCTATCTTGAAATATTGACCCCTTTCAGATGTTGAAGCATCTTATACTCACCAAAATCCATTACAGATATATTGAGACCATGAATGCATATTGGTGGACATATATATACTTGTAAAGAACCTATACTTTGGTGGGTAATATATTCTCAAAGATCAATTTAAATATTCAAATGCAAAATAATGCATTTGTGTTTGCTTTTTACATGTAATTCATACATGGACACTAAAAGTTTACTCGAAACAAAAAAGAGAATGCATAGTCATGGGAATGAGTGGAAGTGATGGAGGGACCAAAGAGAGGCATAGCGTTAAGTTAACGCAACAAAAGATGACAAAAGTAGGGTTGTAATATTCAATACAAAACATTGAATGAACATGCATGATTATAGAGCAAAAACGGCCTCAAACTTCATTTACAATTATCCATTAGTGTAAGGAGGGAATGATTACTTTAAGAATGTAAAATGATAGCAAATTATGCATCAAGATGGATTCCATCTTATGTTAAAACGCAAGCATAACAGTTTAGATTGGGTGTTGTAATTATTGCTTACAATACCCAATCTAAAATGTTATGCTTGCATTTTAGGATCCTTAGCATACAATACATGTAGAATACCTATACTAAGTATTCTTCCTTTAAAAAAACATATTTAGAATACTTATTCTATAGATAAAATACATTACATACTTTAAATATGTAGAATATGTATAATACTTCTTAAATTTTAAAGTTTTTTAAATATTTTTATATGTACATTTAAAAAAATGTTTAAACATCTTGGAAAAGTTAAATACTTGTTACATATGTACAGTATGTCGAATACTTTGAATAGATGAAATAGACAAAGAATCCATGTAGAATACTCTGGAATAATCTAAAATATATTCTAAGTATAAATATACATTTTTTAACAACTACGGACCATGGTGTGTATGATGGATTGCTTAGAGCACACTTTCTTACAAAACTCCTATGATAAAAATACACAAAATCAACAAGTCAGTTGATACACAAATTCGACTAACTTCCACTTTTGTGCATGAAAAGTTTGGAGCGTGCAAGCATAAGTTGTAGTAAGGGCATTGGCCTAATGGAAATGCAACTTCTTTTCCAAAATATAAACCACAACAAAAAGTATTTAAAAGAAGCTAAATAAAGTGAAAAGCGCTTGATAACTTATTGAACAGGGTTCCAAAGGTATAAATGCGGGAGGGGATGAAGAAAAGAATGTGTTTACCTAGACATTCTCTTCTGTTAAACAAACAAAAGGAAAAAAAGGTTATACAAAGAGGTTAGCAAAGGGGATTCGAAAGAAGCAATGTCATGGCAAGAATTTGTAGATGGGCAACTGATGGTGGAACTTTCTGGTGGAAACTACCTTAGCTCCGCTGCAATTATGGGTCAAGATGGCAATATTTGGGCCCAAAGCCCGAACTTCCCTCCGGTTCTCCTCTCTCTCTCTCTCTCTCTCTCTCTCTCTCTCATTGGATTGAAATTTGAGATAACCCAAGTTCCTTGCTTTGGCACTAGTCGAAACTTCTCTATTCATTGCAAGTCTCCATCTAATCATAAATGTACGCAATTGAAGCCATCATTTAATACATGCATCGATGGATCTATGTGTTCTATCTATTTCTTATAACAATATATACACTTAACTCTTGAGCTCTCATCAAAACACATCAACAGGTGCCACAAAACCTTAAAGCGCACAATTGTGGGCCTTCACCAATAGGATACATCTTACCAACATCCCTCGGCATGAATTAGGCCACACCATACAAACAATACCCACAATTCTCATCACACACTTGAATGAATGCCATAACATCACATCGAGACTTGGTGCAATGAGCATGAGATCTCATGGAATTGTTATTCCATCACATGATTGTGTAATGAAAGGTAACACTTAGTTTGAATATAGCCCCCTTCACATAATTTCCAAGTTCAAATCTACATACAAATGCTTGTGTGGTATCACAACAATTCGAGTTTATATATTATTTCACTATAATTGGATCTATGTGTATGCTTTATTCACGCATAGAGACTTTGTGCTTTAATGTATGAATACCCCTTCTTAGGAAGGAGACACATATCAAGAACACATGTATACTCTGGTTCCATAGGTCCAAACTGGCCTCTTTATGGACGACAAAAGTTCTAATTCTAACTCTCTCTAGTATCAAATCAAATATGATGTTCCTCCCTAACGGAGCATTACATCGCAATCTTCATTCAAGAGTAACATATTATCTCATTCTTAATGTAATAAATTGTTAGTAAAAATGTACAGTAGAGAATATGAAGGTGCTAGTTTTGTTTTGTTTTTTTTATTGGGTTTGGACTTAGGTAGTGCATGACAATGATTCTCTTTAGGGCTCTACATGTCTTCTCCAAAAATATGTCTTTGAAATTTCGTTCTAAAGGTCTGTTTATTGTGAACACGAGCCTCACTATCTATGTGATAATTTCCATCATATACCGATTAGATCATTCTTTCTCCTCCTAATGGCTTCCCTCATTTACTAATTCTCTCTTTATCTCGTATATCATACTAATCCTTTCATCGTAGATGGCAACGGAATGCAAGATTCACAAGCTCGTAAGTGCCAAGCTATTATAACCGACTCACCCAAGTGAAACTTATCGAATTGTAGCAAAGTACGTTAACAAATTGGAACACGTGGAAAAAATGGATTTAACAAAAATATGTTGTTGTATACAACTCTGCGTAATAATGGAATAGGTAGCTTGGAAATAGTTGATTTATAAACATCAATGTGAGGGTGCTAACTTTATGGGATTTGATAATGTTGAGTCATATTGTAATGAATTTATAGGTAACTTTTGAGGAGATCGAAAACATAGTAAAAGGTTACACTGATATAAGCGAACTTGCTCAACATGGAATTATAGTAGGAGGAACCAAATATATGCTCATCCAAGGTGAACTTGGCCAAGTTATTCGAGGCAAAAAGGTATGTGCATGAGCATATCCCTCTAATGACACTTCTTTATGACTAAGTTTTGATGTAATTGAGATTGTTTATGTTGATGCAAAAAACGCTTGATATAACATGTTGAATTTACCAATATGATTTGTTGTATGTTGTCATAAAACTATTTGACAACTTCTTGTGTATGATTCCTTTTTGTTTTACAAAATTAGGGGCATGGAGGCTTGACTGTAAAGAGAACAAACACTGCCCTTATAATAGGCATATACGATCAGGGAGTTCAACCCGGTGAATGTAATATTGTGGTGGAGAAACTTGGGGATTACTTGATAGAGCAATGCATCTAATAATCTTCACATGACCAATAAAAGGAAGTGACTTTATATTTGAGATTACCTAGTGATCTAGCTTTATTAATGCTTTGTTTTTAATTTGTGGTCTTTACCAAGGGTTTTGAAATTACAAAGCATGGCTTTTCCATATAGTTTTAGCATAATTGTTTCACTAAACAATTCTTTAGTTATCATAATGTTCTATAAAAATAAGCCTGGTTGAGTGAAAACATTTAATTGTTCCAACTCTTTCTTTTTCCACAGTATATTATGACATCATTAGTGTACATGATTATAGCTTCAAAAGCTTCTCTTCCAAGTTTATGGCTTCAATAGACCCCTTACCATTTTCACCACCATTTTGATCATTTCATTGTAACAACCATCAACATTAAACCTGCGACATGATGAAAATTTCTTGCCAAGAATATTTAATGTTCAATTCCGAGGCTTCTCTCGCATGAGTGTTCACAATGGAAAAATCTTACAAAACTGATTTATTGCATCTTAACAAATAATAAAAATGTTGTCTTCTTACTTGTTGACATATTGTTAGCCCCTATTACATTTCATTCGATTACATAATGTCGAGTATGGCGATTCGAAGAAATAATACTTCGGGTCGTTTGGGGGTATTTCGGAATCTAAAACATCAAATGCCTAAATCATATGGTAATATTTTTTTTAAATATACTAGCTTTTACAAAATGCAATTAAGAGAAATGCAATTCGTGGGCATGTATATTTAATTCTAGACTCTTTAATTGATTACATTAGCACAAATTATCCTACGTTGTCCTATTACATAAGTGAATGTATATAACTAATAATGTAAATGGCTTTGTACTGTGTAATTGATAGTGTTGTAAATAAAGTAGTTAAGGATGCATTAACATTTTGATTAATTTTAATTACTATAATTTGGGTGACTTCTAATGATATGAAAGATTGACTTTGAAGCTTTGATATATCTTTGATGCTTTGAAGAGGAAACAAAAACAAAATCATGAAAGCTTGCCAATCTTGGTCAAATGCTCTTCTTCATATAAAAAAGAGATTATTCTTGGATTAAGAAGCTCGCCTACCACTTGATTGAAAAAATAAATCTATGATATAATGTAGGTCTCACTAATAATTGGCTTTTCATCACGTCTTTTCCTTTTCCATATCAAGAAACTTCCTAATGCACTAAGTTGCCTCATATGCATTGGACTTGTAATGTTGAAGCGAGCATGGTATGTACAAAAGAGGCCGTCAAAAAATGGACTTGAAGCACCAACATTTAGAGTAGAATGCTTCTTGAAGTTGCCTCATCGTCCTAAAGGAAGAATGTTAAGAGTAGCACGATGACAGGGAAGCCCTTGTAAAATAACAATAAGATAGAGTTACATATTTGTGTGTTTCAAGTAATTTGACTACATGTCACCAAGAATAGGTCACTAAGAGTAGGCAAGTGATAGGAATGGCCTCGAGTAGTGTGGTTCTATCTAACCTTAGTCCTCGTAATGTGCTTGTGTGTAAAAGTTAATTTTGTGGAATAATCCTTCATTTGTTAGGAACTTACCAATCTTCATTCGATCTACATATTTGTGTGTTTCAAGTAATTTGAGTACACGTCACCAAGAATAGGTTACTAAGAGTAGACAAGTCATAGGAATGTCCTGGAGTAGTGTGGTTTAATCTAACCTCGTATTCCGTAATGTGCTTGTGCGTAAACGTTATTTTTGTGGTATAATCTGTCGCATGTGAGCAACTTACCAATGTTCATTCTCAACACATGAGATGATTGTGGACTTCTTCCATGTGGGAGGTGTATTGATTTTCTACACCATTGACATTTGAGCATATTGATGCACGTAGGTTCATTCTCACATGAACCACTTCAAATCAACAAAGCATAAGCAGGTAGATAGGCTATGACAAAGATAAATACCCACGTTTTAATGCCATGTGACGAACTAAGTAGTACATTTTAAACCAATCAGACGTGATGGATGAGTGAATGGAATATCATAAATTGCTCACTTTGTTCAAAACATAATCGCATACATTAATAACTACAAACGTAAACTTTGATACATGTTCTCTAACAAGTGTGATCACACACAAAGTTTATGGTTGATCTTGTTGTTGAACAAACGACATTGAATCAACGATAGGTACATGCAAAATGATTGGTGTATATGCTACCTTTCGTATGTACTCTCATAGAATTATAAACCAGCATGTAATGGTGGTAGAATGAGTATGATATGGTCTAGTATAGACAATACATAGGTGGAATTTAATCTTTGACACATGTTTTTCAATGAGTGTGTTCACTAACATACAAAGTGTGTTTATGCTTGACTTCTGAACATGTACTTTTGTTATGCATAAAATCAACACCATAATAAGTCAAATATGAAAAGGTAGCTTGATGATTGTTATGATCCATTTTCAATCATTTGAATTAAATGTCCATTTCAAACACAAGTTTATTATACATGTGGATATTCCTATCAATGCTCTTGCTCATTTAAAGCTATGAAAAACTGTTGATTGATTGAAACTTCATAAATCATAGTCATGGTTCCTACCAAAGAGCCCAATTGATTGAAACTTCTTATTGAAGCTCATGTGAAAAATCTTCCAGAGCCTCTTTGTATCTTGATTTTGTAAAGAGCTAAACATATAATTCTATGTAGAGGAATGAATCAATTATGTAAGATGTAAGATGGGTGTGTATGTATTTGTGTTAACGAGAGAGAATTAGACACCAAACACGATAGAATCTATTAGGTGAAATTGGGGGAAGATTTACAAATTACAATAGCAAAATCAACATCACACTCAAGAGTGTGGGGGCCTGGGGTTTAGATTAAATACGAGACTTGGTCTATAAAGAACCTTTATATTTACGAACACATAAAAGGTAAGATCAATCTTGTAAAGAATGTGAGAGTGATAAATATATTTATCATTAATACTAGGTCATATAGGTCCTAGGAATCGCTAAGTCAATGCTAGATTGTAGCATCGGTTTGACTACATCGTTGAGCTCGACATCTCAACAATCCTTGGAGTTGGGACTTGCTCAAAAGATAAGATTTCGGGAACACGTCGTGATCATTTGCAGCTCGGGAGGAGTAGAGCATAGTAATCTTGGAGATATGGTATACAAATATGTAACGGCTAATGTATATACACACCGCAATTGGCAAATATGATATAGTAATCTTGGGTGGGCCATGATGTGGGTCTAAGGGAATCGGATGTTATCTCCGTTTCTCCAACGCAAAAATTGTACCTCTTTCTTGTGATTTTATAATACCAAGTCGTATCTTTAAATTTTCTTTTTTAAAAGAGAAAAAGAAAAGATATCCAGAATAGAAGATTCGAAGGATGACTAGGTGTACGTTGGCCGATAGCCATAAGTGCAAGTCAAATGGGTGAGTCGAACGAGATGTAGGTGGAATGGCGGAGATGTAAAAAGTTGGCTTTGATACAACGGACAAGAACGTGTCAATGAGATGGTTTGTATCATCGTATGATTAGCGATAAGAAATAGAACCCCCCCCAACTTTCCTTCAAGTCTTTTCTCTTTGCTGAACACATGGTACTGACACTGTCACACATAGCATACATACATTACATGCATATCATACATGACATACATTCAGATTATGTAGTGGATTGAAGGTGGGGGGCAGGTCCCATCACCGTGAGAAGAGAAGAGGAAGTAGATAGATAGATTATATTATCGTCTTCGGAGGTAAAATATGACCGATGAGACCAAAAATATTACATTTCACGTGACACATAGTGGGAAACCACCCTCAAAAGAAAAGAAAATAGTGGTCTAAATAAACTAATTTTCTTAAGTCAACTATAGTAATAAATGAAAAGATAAAAAAAGTTAGAAGAGGTTTTCGAAAGTAGACAAAAGTAGAGAAAAAGATGGGGAAAGAAAAGCTAGCCGTGGATAATGAGGAGCAAGGTCCGAGTAAAAAGCTCACAATTTCCTCGTCAACGTGTGAAGGTAGTAGGGAGTCTCGATCTTCGAGAGAGAGAGAGAGAGAGAGAGAGAGAGAGAGTATGTAAGTGGCTTGACTTTCTTGACTTTACACAGTAAAGCCTCAGGTCCTTATCTTAGATCCAAAAGTCAAACACTTTGTTTTATTCAATGACCATGTCATCACATCATGACCACGCTCATGCCTTGACTCGCTCTCTGTCTCTGTCTCTGTCTCTGTCTCTCTCTCACACACACACACACCCATGGCAGCTCCACTTGCTCTTCGCCTCCCAACTCCTAAAGTCAATACTTTAGTCATGATCGCTTCCGACAAAAATGATTTCGTCTGCTTCATTCAGTGGCGATGGCGATGCCATAACTCTGTCTCTGTCTCTCTTTATCTCTCAATACACACACACTTACTTTTCCATGGTATAAATATCCGCCATGGAACCTCCAGTTTCTCATCAATTTCACCTTTCAAACTGTGCCTCACTCCTTCTTCTTCTTCTGCATTCTCCTCACCTCCATTCTTCTGCAGTTTGATCTTCTTCATTCTTCCATCTTCGTTTCTTCTCGTTTGTTGTTTTCATTATCATTCTTCCGTGAGAAGCCATGTCAAGAATCCAAGAGGACTGTGTCAATCTCCACCAGGCTTTCAGAGGTAGCTTCTTCTTCTCCTTCTCAGTCCTCAAAAGCTCCCAAATGTTCGACTCATTTCATTTCTCAATGTTTTCCGATATATTAGATTTCCCATATGTTCATAACAGAAATGTAGTCTGTGCCAAAAGGAAAAACAGAAAAATATGTTTAGCAGAAACTCCAAATTCCTTACAATGCCAGACATGTCCACTTGTTCCTATGCTTCGGATGTCGTTATCAATAATTATTTATTTTGAGATTTAAATGCCAGAAAACATTTAAAGCAACAAGTATAGGTTGGAATGGCAACACAGTAGTCTAAATTAAAGACACTCAAAGAGCCATTTCTTACGTGAAAGAAACTTCAGAGGCCCGGCTAGTATTGCAAAAGAATGATCTGATTTTTCTTCTGTGGTGATGCTTTAGGTTTGGGCTGCGATGACAGGAAAGTCATCGAGATTCTCGCACACAGGAATTATGTGCAACGGCAAGAACTACGCCGAGAGTATAAGATACGTTATGGCGACGATCTCATTGATAAATTGAAATCAGAGCTCCACGCCAAATTTGAGGTTCGTATTTGGGTTGAACATCCATCAATCCTCCCCGAACGTTTTGCATGTTTACCACTATAACCCCCTCCGCCCCAGATTTTCAAATCAACAGAACTACCCTTCAAATTTACTTAGCTATCCAATCTGTTTTAACAATTTTGCACCAAATTCAAATGATAAGTTTTATAATTAGGAGATTGATTGCATAATCTGCCCCTAATTACCGGCGAATTAGCTAGAGAATAAGTTACAGTTGATCTATATGTCAATCCTTAATTAAGGGCAAACCTAGCTTGCAAACTACAACCAAATATGTGGCTGATTTTCCCTACTTAAATATTAGAGGTAGTTTAAATTGGTGAAACGAACCATCAAACGTTATCTTTGCCATGCTGCCATATATCTCGATTTCGACATTATTATATCTGGACCTGTATTGTTGGTTATACACACAGAAAGCAGTTGTTCTTTGGATGTTGGAACCAGCCGAAAGAGATGCGGCCATACTGAGGGATGCCCTCCAAGGATTGGGTACAAAGGACATTGCCTTGATCGAAATCATTTGCTCTCGCACCACATCACAGTTAGAAGCCATACAGCGAGCCTACAATTCAATATATAAGCGGAACCTCCATGCGGACATTGCTTCGGATACAAGTGGTGACTATAGGACGGTATGTTCACCCTAAGCATCTTAACTCCAATTCAGTCTCCCTGCTCTTTATGGTTTCGATATCATGATATGGTCAAATAAATTTGTCTGATTTTTATCCTCCTTTAGAAGAATCAACGGTTGGAAAGAATGAAAGCTGAAATGCTGGATGACTCCAGAGCACTGACAAGTTTCTTTTCTCTGATAATGTATTATGTGTTTGTTGCAGCTTCTGATGGCATACATGACTAACCCTAGGCAAGAAACTCCTTTCGATGATGAGTCCCAGGCGCTCGACGATGCCAGGTTGCTCTATAAAGCCACTGAAGGCAGGATCGGTACCGACGAGGCTGACATAATTCATGTCTTCAGCTCTCGAACTGCGAGACAATTGAATGCTGCATTCCGTAGATACTGGGAGAGCTACCATGAGGATATTGAAAAGGTTCGGACATTCATGCATTCTTCATCGTATTTCTCGTTAGGGTTTTGTTGGTGCCCTTATAAAAAGTTAGTAATTATTAACGGTTTTAGGATGCTTATAACCTCATTATACAAATAACCCTTGCGATCCTTAACTACGATCCTAAGCATCTATTGGCAGATACGCGATGGTGTATCATCACATTGTGCTAATTTGCATGTAATGTCTTGTCTTATTCTAGGTCATGGAATCTGAAACATCTGGAAATTTCTCCAAGGTATTGAAGACAATAATTCAGTGTGTACATAATCCAACCAAGTACTTTGCAGAGGTGAGATTTGGACGTTAATTTATGCCTGCATACTTGAGCACATTGTATTTGTGATTTCTGAGAGGGCTTTCTTTTGGCCTATTGATCTTTCTCCACATGAAATTGATGGTTACTAAAGGAAAGGGCGGCTGGGTTAAATGTTTTGCAGATGCTATACTGGTCCATGAAAGGGATTGGAACCAATGATGATGCATTGATTCGCGTGATTGTGACAAGAGCGGAAATAGATTTGCAAGCTATTAAGATGGAGTTCCAGCGTCTGTACAATGAAAATTTAGAAGATATGGTATCATCTGATACCTCTGGTAGCTACAAGAGGTTTCTTCTTGCGCTTGTTCGTGCAGGCCACCATTGAATGTGTATGTGTTCTAGATAAAATTCTGTTGTGTGTTGTGAATAATATAGGGCGATAAACATTCTTTAGCCCATATATGTATGTATTCTGAAGACAATTTGGTTATTAATCTACGAATTTGTTTGTTCAAATCAAAGTCCATAATATCCAACTGTGTATGGATGGTGGTATAAATTTCAAAGCTGATACTTGATAAGTAGATTAATCAAAATAATCTCGAGTTACAAAAGCAAAATTTACAAGTTGAAATATGTTATATTATATGCCATTGATAATCAAATTGACATGTTCAATTCCTTATATCTCTTAAACGTAATGGATTCTACAAGCTGAGTTTCATAATTATGTGCCATTGATAATCAATTTGAGAAGTTGAATTCACATCTCTTAAACTCGATGGAATCTATCTCTCTTGACATTCAATGTATTTTTTTATTTTTTTTTCCATAAAGATTTCCTTCATTAGTATTAAGAAAAAACGTCGGAAGGCTACAAAATGTACAATTAGAGTGTTATATACAAAAAGGATGATTAGGGCAAGGGCCAGGGGTGATGATATTTCCAGATTGGTTCTTGAGAGGAGACCGTGAATAGAGGCAACTTTCTCCATAGCTGCAGTAATTTTTTCGTTTTCTTAAGAACAACCTCCAAAGAGCCCGACATATTGCCATATTGCACACGCACTACTGCCAACAAGCTCTCCCATAATTTCAGCAATATATTTGAGAGCTTATTCTTTCCTCAGTGGAGTGTTTGTCTTGCCTATTGGCAATTCAACACGTTCCACTACCCATGTAGTGTAGTTAGTGGGTGACCATACTCCATTGTCACACCCATTGTAAGTAGTGTTTTTACACACATTTATTATTATAATTGTGTGTTTTCACCAAGAGAGAGAGAGAGAGCTCAGATGGATGTAGCTCAGTTGGTAAGGTTGCTCAATGGAGACCATGTGATCACGGGTCAACACCTACATTCTGTAGTGGCATCTGTGAATTAAGAGAGAGTGTGTGTGGGTGTGTGTAATAGCTCAATTGGTAATGAGTGAGAGAGTGTGTGTATAATAGCTCAATTGGTTAGCTTGCCCAATGGACACTAGGTGGTTGTTATGGGCATTTCGTGAATTAAGAGATATATATGAGTGAGAGAGAGTGTGTATAATAGCTCAGTTGGTAAGCTTGCCCAATGGAGACTAGGTGGTTGTCATGGGTTCAACCCCTACATTCCATAGTGCCATCTATTGAATTAAGAGATATATATGAAAGAGCAATGGAGACCAGGTGGTCATGGGTTCAACCCTTACATTCCACAATGGCATCTAGTGAATTATGGAGTATATAATAGAGAGGTGAGAAAATTGGGTTTCGAACCTGGGTTCAACCCTTACATTCCACAATGGCATCTAGTGAATTATGGAGTATAATAGAGAGGTGAGAAAATTGGGTTTCGAACCCAATGGTTGTAGTGTTTACAACTTACCACTAAGGTCTAAGCTAATTTAGAGAGAGAGTGTGTGTGTGTGTAGTGGTTGTAGTGTTTACAACTTACCACTAGGGTAAGCTAATTACGATAAGATAAGAGAGAGAGAGTGTGTGTGTATCATAAGATAGGTAAGCTAATTACGATAAGATAAGAGAGAGAGAGTGTGTGTGTATCATAAGATAAGAGAGAGAGAGTGTGTGTGTATCGACACTAATATTTACAAAACATAACTGAAGGGAGAGAGAGAGAGAGAGAGTGTGTGTGTGTGTAGTGGTTGTAGTGTTTACAACTTACCACTAGGGTAAGCTAATTACGATAAGATAAGAGAGAGAGAGTGTGTGTGTATCAACACTAATATTTACAAAACATATCTGAAGGGTATATTCACTAATGTTAGAAACGGACTCAGGTGATAAAGATAGAGGAAATGGGCCTAAGAAGAAGCATATAGATATTATGCCTAACTACATTCATAAGACACATTAACTCATAATGTTGAAGTTCCAAGATACTAATCCGCCTAATATCCATCTGATCCAAGTAGATTTAAGAAATTAGAGAATAATCACCAGGCAAGAGGGTGATGAATTAGCTTTAAATTTTGAATATGCCATTGATAACCAAATTGAGAAGTTGAACTCAAAAAGTAAAACATTATGGAATCATTCTGTTTTGAGTTATCGAAAATCTCAAAAGAACATAACTTGATTAATTTGAATATTGGAAGTTTGCGGAAGGTTAAAAAATTATGTGGATAAATATAGATGAGCATGTGCTCGTGAGTCGTAATATATTCTTCGTCTGTTGTTTTTATGATGATCGAAAATTCTGCCATGGAAGCAGGCTGCTGCTTCACCTCTACCTTCTCTCTACCTCTGAACTCGGTCTCCATTCTTCTTCTTCTTCTTCTTCTTCTTCTTCTTCTTCTTCTTCTTCTTCATTCGCTCTTCCTCATTCTTTTGCATCTTCATCTTCTTAATTCTCATTCCCCTTCGACGTTCTTTCTTCTGCTTTTTCGATCCACTCATTCTTCATTCTTTGTATGAGTATGTCCACTATCATCCTTCCTTCAGGAGCCATGCCGAACGCCATGCAAGTCAGTGCAGATCTCCACCGAGCGTTCAAAAGGTAGGTTCTTCTCCTCCCCCCCCTCCTCCTCCTCCTCCTCATAATCTCCGAATGCTTCGTTCGTTTCTCACTGCTTTCGTTTATTACATTTCCGGCATTGTCTTGCCAAAAATGTAGGCCGCAGAATCAAAACAAAATTTCAGAATGAAATGGTAACTCAGTAAAAAGAGCAGTCATTTCTCATCATATTTGCACAGGTTTCAGATTTCATCAGGAACTCGTCATAATCTCATGAATGCTCCGGTCGTTTCTCACTGCTTTCGTGCATTACATTTCCAACAATGTCTTAACAAAAATGTAGTCCGCAGAATCAAAACCAGAAAACTTTTAGCAGAAATTGCAGAATAAAATGGTAACTCAGTAAAAAGAGCGGTCCTTTCTTATCATATTTACACAGGTTTCAGATTTCATCAGCAACACTTTTTATTTCAGATGTAAGTGTCACTATAGTTCTAGGTTGAAATGGAAGCATGGTAGAATTTCAATTCCAGAGTTGTTTAAATTACAGGAAACAATATAGAAGATCTACATTCAACTTGAAACAATAAATGACTGATGATTGTTCAATGTGAATGTATAGAAAATAATTCATTTTTTGAATGCATACGAGAGAATATTATCGATATAAAGTGGTAGCAGTGAAGCATGGCTAGTGAGAATTATGAATGGAAATCGGCATCAGTGAAGCATAGGTAGTGGTGATCGTAGATAGTAGGAGAGAGTAAAAGGAAATCTAGACTGAGATCAGTAACAATGAATTTTTGTTATGCCAAATTCATGGCTTAAGAAGCCTACATTGAAGTTGGTAAGGTGACATGCTGTTGTAATTAAGTCATAGGAAATCAAGATCGAAATTGATCAGAACGATTATAGAAGATCTAGATTTGAACGTGTAGCAGTAAAGTTTCAACTTGTAGAAAAATTTATGGGAAATCTGTTTTGTTCCTATAGAGAAATTGGTTAGATTTTCTTTGTTGATGGAAACCGTGGCAACACTACTGTGTGCGCTGAATTTCTTTGTTTAAAGCACAAAGAACAGATCATCTGCATTACTTTCTGATCTATAATAGATTAAAGATCACGTTTTGATGACCATTCAATGGAGAGATAAAAGATGATATGTTGCTGAATAGTCTCTAAATAGTTCAAGAAAGTTCTGAAATCAAATCACATTCAAGAAAGAGGGGAAAATACAGTAAGATGAGATTGTGTTGATATAAGCGCCTTAAACATTTTAGGAATGTTTTTGAACATAATTCTTAGACGAAAATACACAGTAAGCACGCCATAGTTGATTCTTTACTAATTAACCAAGTTCTCTCTTCATATTTGAAACAACAGGAAATTATGAGAAAATATCAGTAGGAATGTAATGCAAATTTAATTTTAGGCCAAGTGCTGAAAAACTTTCAAAAAACAAATGTCATTCACATGAGGACTTTCTTATGTGAAAGAAACCTCAATGTCTTATTGCAAAGAGTACTTATTTATTTTCTGGAGTGGTGAATTAGGTTTTGGCTGTGATGAGAAGAAGATAATCACAGTTCTGGCACACAGAAATATGTGCAACGGCATGAACTACGCCGATTATATTCAACCCCTTATTCTCAGAATCTCCTTGATAGATTGAAATCAGAGATCCATGGAAACTTGGAGGTGAGTAGCTTAGTTGGACTAGATTTTCTACCCCAAATATTTTCTGGATACCAACATTGATTCAATAGGATACCACCGGTTTTTTAAAATTAGCCAAATATCCCCTTGAGTTTTAAAATTACAAAAGTACCTTCAAATTTTTACTTTGTGTTAATCAGGAGTCATTCAAGCTATTAGTTTTATAAGTTGGCAATCAAGAGGTTAATTTTTCCGTTGTCCCTATGTAGTGATGATGTAGCTTTTGAGTAACTAATTAATTAATTAAATTGTCATTTGATAATTAGGTCCAAAGCTATCTTACAAAGGAAATCCAAACTAGAACCAATTAATGGCTGATTTAACTCACATAAATGTCAGGGGTATTTTGTTCATTTCTGATTAACCAAGGGGTGTCTTAATGAATATGCAACACATTAGGCGTAGGTGGCGTTGTTTCCTTGGTTTTTTTGTGGTATGAACCATCAAATCTCGTATTTTCACTCTGAGATTGTTGATTAGACATATGTCTGGTGTATTTTTTTGTTACACTTGCAGAAAGTAGTTATTCTTTGGGTGCAAGATCCGAAAGAGATGCTACCATCATGAGGGATGCTATCCGTGGATGGGGTACTCAGGATACATCCTTGATTGAGATGGTTTGTTCTCGGACAACATCGCAGTTACAAGCAATAAGACATGCTTACAATTCAATGTCTCAGCGATCACTTGATGCGGACGTTTCTTCAGATACTGGTGGAGACTATAGGAAGGTTACATTCATCCTACGCATTTCCTATGCAATTTATTTTCACTGTTCTTTATTTGTGTGGTTTAGTTTGTTCTTTCTTATGTTTTCTACTGGCCAGATTTTTAAACACAGAACGGGAGTTTTGTTTATTTCTCCATATGCCTTTAGTCAACCCTCACAATCAATTATATACGTATATGCTACCTGAGCAATTGTATGGTCAAATTTTCTGCGTTTGTCTCTTTCAGGGGCTGACCAAGGGTCTCTTGCGAAATAATGAAAAACTCAGGGGTAGTTTGGAGTTTTCCCGAAAAACAATAAGAATGTAGAAGATGCTATATGACTTGAGAACACTGATAAGTTTCTTTTCTTGATAATGTATTGCAGTTTCTTCTTGCATATCTCAATAATTATAGGCCAGAAACTTGATATGCACTTGGCAGGGAATGAAGCCAAGTCAATCTATAAAGCGGGGTGAAGGACGGTTAGGTACAGACATGGCAGCCATAATTCACATCTTAAGCACTAGAAGTGCAGCACTGTTGACTGTTTCTTTCCATATATACCGATAAATGTATGTTCGGGATATAGAAAAAGTTTGTGTCATACTTTCTTCATCTCCAATAATAGGACTTCAAAGTTTCATAGAATTAGATTGTTAGTACTATAAAGTTGCTCCTGTTTGTAGGTAATAGGATTGGTAGAATTAGGCTGTTAGTCCTACCAAGCTTTCATGTTGTATCTATTAGCATTGATTTTCAGGAGTTCTTTTAAGGCCTAGTTTGAAAATCTTGAAAAAAGAGGTATTATTTTTACAATCTTTTGCTAAATCACATTTCGAGTTAGTTAAACTTAATATGATAGCTCGTTGTAAGTTGTTCTTCCTCTCTCTGAAATCATCAATTCATTGCAATGAATGGAAATAAAATGTAATGCACTGAAAGACGTTACATGTGTCACGTTGTGCTGATTTGCATCTAAAGTACTCTGCATAGGTGATATTTGGACATTAATTTATATCTTGCGCATATGGCATATATATTTTTGAGATGTCTTTCTTTGGAAGTTAATATATATCTTGTGCATTTTGTATATAGGTTTTTGCAATGGCTTTCTTTGACCTAGTGATTTTTCCTTCATGAGTTGTGAGCTCATTTTTCCACCAGTTTCTCTACATGAAATCGTTACTGAATAAGGTTGATAATTTTGTAGATGCTACACAAATCAATGAAAGGGATTGGAATGCGTGATGAGATATTGATTCGTGTGATTGTGACGAGAGTGGAAATTGATATGCAAGCTATTAAGGCAGAGTTCGATCACAAGTACAATAAACGATTAGAAGATATGATATCATCTGATACATCTGGTAACTACAAGAAATTTCTTCTTGCGCTTGTTGGTTCAGGTAGCCATTGAATGTGTATATATATTGGATAAATTGTGTTATATATTGTGCTATAGGGTGATAAATATTTGCTAGCCAATATAGGTAGACATTTTTTACACACTTTGCTCATAAATGTATAAGCTGTTTGTTGAAATTCTGTCAATAAAAAATGAATTTTTTGTCACATTAATTGAAGTCCAGTATTGTATCACGATTCACATATGAGTGGTGGTATCAATTTCAAAATCAATTAGTTGATATGAAGGTTATATGAGCCAAATTCATGACATGTTTCATGAAGAAACTTTGGCCCATTTTCTATGAGATATTGCCACTAATTCCACAAATGTCCCAACATCACCATCAACCTTGTCCATGAGAACCTCTCTATAAAGCCAAAATGTATTGTTCGTCCTTATTGGATATCATATCAACTCTCAATGGCATATCTCCACAAACATCCTAATTCTTAAAAACACAAGGATATCTGGCAATAATTGATAGAAAATGCGATATGGGCTTCACACTTATCCAATAATGGAAAACAAAAACCAGGTGTAGACCAAAGATCCTCCTTTTCATTGCTTGGATTGCTACTATTTTCAGCTCAAATATAGCAAAGGTTGTTACAATATAGTATAGAATTAATAAGTGTTACCATGGTCCTTTTCTGTCGAGAGCTTGAAGTTCTTGTACAAGGCTTATCGATATGCTGCTCGTATACATTCCATGCTGATGTCACAGCTTCCTTATATCTCAGAAGCACATCATCTTCATAGCTATGTGATGGTCCATGCAGCTTTACCATGACTTCCGCATTTGCAACTAATGTCTCATCCTCTTCATATACCCTCTGCACAAGGAAAATCCTGGATGACTCCATTGCAATCTGCTCATAATGAGTTCTGCTACACTCACAAAAATTTACACATTCAGAATTCAGCTCTTACATTCTCTATAAACTGGGATGATGAGAGAATCCGTAGACTATTGAATGCATTGCCAAGATTCAGCTGAAACACCTTCTGCAAGGTCTTCTAATTCAGCTGAAACATCTTCTGCTCTACTCATCAATCTGTTAGAGAATGATTCCAACCACCAACATATCTGCACCAAAATTGTCGAACATACAATGATTAGCAATGAATATAGAAATATCTTCACACCGATATAGCGCCATATACAAATACTTAGCATCGACTTACATAAATAGTCATGTAGAATGCAACGAAAAAAGATGATGAAGCACTGATTCATGATGATAAATTGCTACGAAGTATCTACAGATATTCTTACATGATGTGCCTCATGTTCTGATGAGGATATCAAAACTTTGAAAAGGCCATGAACCCTGTCTTGTGAAGCTTGTTCAGAACCCCTCAGATCTTCTGAAAAGCTCTGCAAAGTCATGGAAACAAAACAAACAGAAAATGGAAAGAAACGGCGTATACCCAATCAAAAAGACCATATGCTGGTGGAAAACAGAGAGGAGGGGAGAAATGTGTTGGTGGTTTACATGTATATATGCGTAGTTGGTCCAGAGCAGGGGATTCAGGCAGGCAGCTACGACGAATCGAACCCAGGGTGGCTCATATAAGCAAAATGAAGGATTTGCCCAACAAATCAAACGTTGGAGTAAAGCTATAAATCCAAAGCACCAATTTTCTATGTCAAGGCATCCCGATCGATTCCGATTCCGATTCCGATTCCGACTCGGATTCCGATACCGCCTTGTTTTTGTGCTCCTAAGGTTCTTTACAGATATGTCTCCTCCCTCCTTTACAGATAGATGGATAGATACCTCGGCCTCTCTTTTCTGTAATTCCATTGTCCAATCTCTACTCACAACTCACAACATTGGACCTACGTTTCGATCACGAGTTCCGACCGGCACATCGTAAGACATTGCCCTTCATTTTGTATGTGTTTTGGGTTGGTATTGTCTCTTATAAAACTATAGTCATAAGCCTCATACAAGCTAGAATTTGATCAAAATAGAATGTGTGCAAGAGCTATATCTCTTGCATGAGACGCAATGGGCTTTCATACATCTTACTCACAGTTTTCATGCATGTGCACATTGAGATATCAATTTATCATGGGCAAGTATACCATGTCAAGATTAGTAATAAGGTAAAGGAAACTACATACCTGGAAAACTATGTCTAAGGGTCCACCCAAAATGGACGTAATGTGCAAGCATTATTTTATTGTGACATGCAAGGCAACCTATATGTCATACTTTGTACTTTCATGGATATCTACCATCTAGCACATCCATTTATCGTAGGGGTAGATATGAGATCAAGATATGTATGTTATAAGATGAATAGTAATGCATCAACACATAATCATCTGATTCTAACTTGATTTAACAACCAGCAAATACTATCCTTCTCTAAGCTAGAGATTGTGACACTAAGATTTAAAGAGAGTGTGTATAAGGCTTACACAAAGGTTTAGAGCTTAGGTGTTACCTAGTATTTAAAAAGACAGTTCTGCTCATGTAATTCTTGATAACAGAATCAGCTGTATTAACTACAAGAATATAGAGGGCGTACTTTTTACACAATTTAGAAATAAATGGCAAATTTTTAATTCAGCAATGATTTGGTGTACTTATAATTCATTTTCTCAACTTCCACCTATCCGCTGCGGAATTATTTATGGTTTCATTATTCAAACATTTATTGATTAGCATTAACACAATCATGAACCGAAAATGTACAGCAAAAGCATGCATCAAATCAAAACACGTCAAGCACAACTAAATGTTCTAATTGTTCCAATCACATGTGCTGTAATTTAACGACTTATTACACTGTTTTCTTTTCAATTATATATAATATCATAATATGATTAGCTTTCAATGCGTTAGCTACATCCATAGAACACAACCACCATATACAAAATCATTAATCATAAGAAATGAAGCTAAAAAAACAAAAGGAAATAGAAATATTAACCCACTGCAGACAGCACAGTTCTGCACCGAAATTTCAGCAAGTACCGAAAACACAACAAACACGTGCCAATTTCACATCAAAGAATATCTAACGACTTGTTACATTGTTTTCTTTTAAATTATATTATGCTATAATTAGCTTTCTATGCATTAGCTACATTACAACAGAAAGACGCATACATCCATAGAGGAAAACAACAATAATAAATGAAATTAAATAAACAAAAGGAAATAGAAATATTGACCAACAGCAGCCATCACAATTCTGCAACAAAATTTCTGCATGTAGCAAAAACACGAGTAACAGACCAGTACATATATAAAACAAGTTTCTCCGTGTGCATTGAGAGGTAGTATTCAAAGTGCCAAATAAGCATTTCTCACTCAAATCAAAGTGTCGAGAAAAGGACAGCAACGAAGAATATCCACTTAATTGTTAGAAAGCTTTCAGAACGGACAGCAAAGAAGAGGTATTTATGGGTTAGACCAAGTATCCCAATTTATTCTCACAAAACACACCAATGGATTTCAGCATTCTTTCTTCATGAAACAATTCATTAAAAATATACTCCAGAAAAGCACACATTAATCAACCAATCCTTTGAAAACAAAAAGATGCAGCCATAGCTCCCATCAAAACTGATTTTCCAAAGATGATCCCAAGTACACAAAAAATGCTTTCTAAAGTATTATACAACAGTAACTCTGAGCATTAAGGCACACAACACTTGTCGAAGCCAGAAGAAACTTCAACAAAAATGCCCACCTTAAAAAGGATCCGACAATATCTTCAGAATCACGATGAAAGATCTTGTGAGATATGTCTTCTTCCGAGTAATGCTCTCTCCAGACCATTCAATCCAAAAGTGTATGTAGATGAAAGATGGTTTCCTGTGTTGTATAATCTGGCACATCCAGGACACATGAAAATAAGCATATGGAAGAACGTTGCGCTTAATCTCAACCTAGAAATTTGCACTAGCTATTTCTCCTGGGATATAAAGCATAGTTTCTCTCTGGTCCTTCACTACTTTCTCGGTTTTCACAATACTTTAAAAAATAACACTGTAAAGCCTGTAAGATCCCAGTATGTGAGAAGAAAATACTTAAAGACACCAAATCTGAGCTTTTTCTTTTTTACTTTAGCCATAAAAACTTACTACATGACCTCATAGAGACTGATTTTTGTTTATGTATTTCCTGCTGAATGCCTCCTGATTAGCAAAAATCCTCTTGAGCAGAAGCCCTTTATACTTAGTTAGAGATATACTACATAACTACCAAAACAGGGAAAATAAAAAAAGTGTCTGGTAGAAAGAAAGTGTCAAACTAGTAGTTCAATGCATCACTTGCAAAAGCCAAATTTTTGCTACCATCCTACCTACCTAACTATAACAGCATGAGTCCAGATTTACTGACCATTATCCCGTCCAAGCCAACACATAATCGGTTCCAAAGGGTACCGAAGACAGCCCAAGGTTAAGAAAACGATGAGTAAAAACCACATCAAAATTCTTGTCTTTTCGGAGCAGAACGGGAAGAAAGTGTCTTCTTTCTTCTCTGGGACAGTGTTTGTAATAAAAGAGAAACAAAGAATTATTCATCCATGTGCAGGGTAAGGCCTGAAGCGAGCATCAGCACCTCGATGTGTTTGTTTCCCTCCAACACCATAGCTATCAGTAGGGGAAGGACCACTACCTACACCACCATAGCCAGAAGGAGGATTAGCACTAGAATCAGGACCTCCAGGTCTTTGATAACCTCCAGTATAAGTATCTCCTCCACCAGATCCAGGTCCATATGGGGCAGTTTGAGCTCCATATCCAACATAACCACCTTCCGCACCACCACCATAACCATAGCCATAGCCATAGCCACTAACACCACCATAGCCCCCTGCTGAGGCAGCAGGAGGTGGTCCAGCGTTAGGGTTAGGACCAGAACCACCCATCCATCCACCACCACTTCCATAACCTCCACTAGGACTCGTTCCAAACCCTAATTGATTCCCTCCACCCCACGGACTTCTCGGACCTGAAGCTTGTGGAGGAGCTGCACCACCATAGCTCCCTGTTGTCGAAGCTCCATATCCCCCTGTGTTGCCATAGCCAACAGCTGATGTTGCTGCTCCTGGTACTGGAGCATTACCATAACCTCCACCATATCCCCCTCCATATCCTCCACCACCACTGTTATAACCACTATTGCCAAAACCTCCATTCATCGGAGGTCCATACCCTGGACCCGATCCATAAGGAGGGGCACCCCCATAGCCACCAGATCCATAGGGTGGATAGCCACCGGGTCCTACTCCTACCCTTCCAGAAGGGGGTCCAGTGTATTGATTTGGGCCATATGATGAATTGTGTTGATTTGAATTATACCCTTGCCCATATCCTCCTCCTCCTCTGCCTGATCCTCCACCATATCCTCCTCCTTGAGCTCTTCCACCACCACTTGATGATGTGGCCATGTCTTTGGGTACTGCTGGCTTCACTTCCACCAATTTCTCGTTCACTTCATGGAAATTCTTTTGTAGAACTTTTTCTACTGCATCTTCAGTATCAAAAGTGATAAAACCAAAACCTCGGGGTCTTTGTGTTTCGTGATCATACATCACAACTGCGTCTGTGATGTTTCCAAACTGCTGAAAATATTGCTTGAAATCGTCCTCAGTTATGGTGGCTGCCAGACCTCCAACAAATATTTTCTTTGTTCGAGGACCAGCATTGGATGCCTTTGCAGAGGTTTGATGTTGTTCATCACGCGGAACTGCCTTCTTCACATCAACCTTTCAATAGAACACGAATAGAAGTTATGTAGGGAAAATTTCCCAAAACGAAGGAGTAAAGCTCACATTAATATTTCAGATTAAACGAATTGACATATAAGGACGGACAAATAAGGGTAGAGCACAAGGTCATTATCTGATTCCTGAATATAAAAAGCCTTAGAAACTATCTGATACATGCAAATTTCACGAGCAAAACATAGGTGTTGGAAACACATTAAACTTTCATAAGTCATGAATTGCAAATATTCTTCTGCAAACTGAATCCTTTATGTGATTCCTTATTTACAATTAAAATTCTAGCTCTTAATATACATTACAGGAAATAAAGAAAAATCTCAAAAAATTCAGGGAAAAAGGGCATATCTAAGAAAACTCCTTGAGAAGTCTACGTCTCAAAACACTTAGGTGAATAAAAAAGTAGAAGGAACATATGGTATCTTCAAAAATATGAAGAGAACATCGTATCTCCAAAACTAGCACAGACAAAAGAAGATAACACATAGCCAAGACCATGCCTCAAGAAGTACACATAAAATGCTATATCTCCAGAAACAAAGCTACAGAAACGACAGCATATTTTCTGTAACACGGAGAAAATTGATCATATCTGAAAAAATACATATTTGGAGGGTGAAGTTAGATAGATCGAATTCGATCCCTACCGTTCTGCCTTCTATGACGTGTTTCTCCAAGACGACGGTGTCTGCAACAGAAGGGTCAGAGAATACGACAAAGCCAAAGCCCCGAGCACGACCAGTGGCCCGATCCCTCATGATGACGGCGTCAGAGATGGATCCATAGGTGCTGAAGTGCTTCCTCAGCGTGTCCTCCGTCGTCTCCCATGACACGCCGCCCACGAAAACCTTGCCCACATCAGAATCCATGGCTTCCGGGCACGACACCAAAGAAAAACTATTATTCTTTCCCCACTTCGCCCTCCCCCTTCGATTTTGCAGATAAGCAGAAGAAAGAAGAGAGATTAGGGTTTCAGGGATTATGTTTTGACAAGGTTATATTGTTAGGGATTTTCGACGGGTTTGTTGGGCTGTTTTTCTCTGGGCTTCAAGGGTTTCGGAGGCTTTCAGGGATTCAGAGATTGTGCTTTGGGGGGGTTGAGGTTGGAGTTAGGGTTGGGTATGAGGGTTTAGATTTTGTGTTTGAGATTGTGCTCTGTGTTAGTGCTTTAGGGTTTTGTGGAGAATCTTTGGGTTTTCTTTTGAGCTAAAACAGGAGCAGAGAGATAGTAGGAGGGGAGGGGAGGAGGGTACCTGTGTGAGGAGAAGGCGGGAACCACAGGAAAAAAAAAATTGCAGAGCTCTAGTGATACTGTTGTATTTATGGTCTTCCTGCTTCTTCTTCTTCTTCTTCTTCTTCTTCTTCTTCCTCTGCTTCTTCTACTTCTTCTTCGTCTTCTTGCAAGAATGAAAGGATAAGGCTGGCTTCCTTTTTACCCCCACCTCAACCTCTCAACCTATGACCCTCACCCTAACCCTAACCCTGGCCCACACCATCACCATCACCATCACCATCACCTCCTTCCTTCCTTCCAAGTTCCTTCTACCGATAAGACTCGATCCGGGAACCGGGCGGGGGGCCCATAACTCGGCACACTTACAGGTTCCGTCAAAAACCCGTGTCTCCGGCTTTGTCGGGCCTCCCTGCTTCTCACTTATACATTCATATCTATCCACGAGTGCACACTACCATGGGCCATGGCCAAGGCGCCGGCCCTACACACACCACACCCCTTCATGCTTGCCTCCTAAGTAAAGGATCTCGTGTCCTCCTTGAATGTCTCCATGTCAAACACTAAATCTTCTATTTGCGACCTTTGGGTTCAACTCAATCTTCTTATGGATCTTCGTTTGTCCCATCCTCCGCAAAGCCCTTCGTAAACTCATCTCTTGCAACACTATAAATGTTGATGGCATCTAGCAAAACATTATTTGACTCACCCTCATCGTGAGGAAATTCTGAATAAACTAATCAACACAACCCCTTATTGTGTTTATATGTCGGCATGTTAAACTATAACGATGTGTTTGGTGCTTCAGTGTCTTAACGAGACCATATGATCGACTGCATTTATTAATTGATCTCATTGTTGGCGCCTCAAAAGAGGAACCGCCACTTTATATATTGAAAACAACTTCAATCGCATAATCTAGTTCATCAACAATTTGAACTAGGGTCGGAGAGGAACAAACCAATATGGATTGGAATGGAGGTATAAAGCATGAGGCTCCAACTATAAGACAAGGAACATTGGGAAGAGATGCATATTAGATGGAACACCATGTCGTTGAATTTGAATAGAGATCGCTAACGGATCAAGGCATCAATAATCTACCTTTTCACATGGCTTGATGGTCTTCACATTACATTGCAATAACCATGGAAGATCCCCAACTCAAAACATAGGTATCTCTAACGAGGAGTTGAGGCTATGATAATCTACAACCAACACATGTGTAGAATTGAGCTCCATGTAAATAGTGAAGAAAGATAAGGTTAAACCTATTGAAATCAAATTAGACTATCCCCAATACAATATTCCTAAAGACTTCTAGATCATCCAACATAGTGTGATGGGGGTGATGGCATGTGTTTGCAAATAATGAAGTGGAATTGATAAAACAATGTAAATATTATTGTAAACTATATTTATAAAATACAAGAAAGTCAACCCAATTGTCATGTTGATAGTTGATGAAACAACAACATTACTGTTGTATCATCTAATGTCTATGTTGAATTTGGTTATCACATTGTGGGTGATAGCTTGACCGGCTTATGAGATATTTTTGAGTAGCTTGGACGAATGTTTCCAAAACTTTGACGTAGATTTTGCCATGGTCATTGATAATGTAATCAAGAATATCATAATGCTTTACTCCTTGCATAGTCAAATTTGTTGTTTTCTCAAAGACAATCCTTGACAAAATTGTGAGGCTAATCCCACCAATCTTTCCAAGTTACCAAATCTAGGTTCTTATGGACACTAAAACATCTAGCCATGTATTTCATGGAAGTACTACAAAGTTTGAAAATCAAGGATGTACAAAAGAAGATTTAGAAATAGAAACCTATCATGCCACTTGAAATATTCATAATATTTAGGAGAGTTCCTAGACCTTGAGCAAGAAACATGTCTAGAACAATATGATCTAATATGTCTTATGTCAAAGCATCAATTCAAATATCTATAATAATGAAAACACAATGCTTGAACAATATATGCTTCAAAGACATTATCTACCATTAGTCACAATCAATTGAGACTCATGAGGACTTACTTCTTAACGTCAAAGTAGGCTCTCCTAGAAGAGGTGTAAGATATGAGTATTTGATAAATAATTTTTTGAAGAGTTTTGTACACAAGCTTGTTGTCAAACATAGATGGATGGTATATCTTAGGATCTTTCAGAAACTTTTGCAAGTTTTGCACACGAAGCTTGTTGTTAAAAAATTAAAAAATTTGTATTTAGTTGTTGAACCCAGCATGGTAGCTTCTTGTTATTATCGTGACTTCTGGGCACTCACATGTTGCAGGTCTTTGAGCAACCTATGATTTTCTTGCTTTAGTGCCACAAATATGGTTGTGAGACAACAAGTTTAAATTCGACATAAGACAACAGAAGTTCCAATATCTTGGAGATATGCCATTGAGAATTGATATGATATCCAATAAGGACGAACAATACATTTTGGCTTTATAGAGAGGTTCTCATGGACAAGGTTGATGGTGATGTTGGGACATTTGTGGAATTAGTGGCAATATCTCATAGAAAATGGGCCAAAGTTTCTTCATGAAACATGTCATGAATTTGGCTCATATAACCTTCATATCAACTAATTGATTTTGAAATTGATACCACCACTCATATGTGAATCGTGATACAATACTGGACTTCAATTAATGTGACAAAAAATTCATTTTTTATTGACAGAATTTCAACAAACAGCTTATACATTTATGAGCAAAGTGTCTAAAAAATGTCTACCTATATTGGCTAGCAAATATTTATCACCCTATAGCACAATATATAACACAATTTATCCAAAATATATACACATTCAATGGCTACCTGAACCAACAAGCGCAAGAAGAAATTTCTTGTAGTTACCGGATGTATCAAATGATTTCATCTCTTCTAATCGTTTATTGTACTTGTGATCGAACTCTGCCTTAATAGCTTGCATATCAATTTCCACTCTCGTCACAATCACACAAATCAATATCTCATCACGCATTCCAATCCCTTTCATTGATTTGTGTAGCATCTACAAAATTATCAACCTTATTTAGTAACGATTTCATGTAGAGAAACTGGTGGAAAAATGAGCTCACAACTCATGAAGGAAAAATCACTAGGTCAAAGAAAGCCATTGCAAAAACCTATATACAAAATGCACAAGATATATATTAACTTCCAAAGAAAGACATCTCAAAAATATATATGCCATATGCGCAAGATATAAATTAATGTCCAAATATCACCTATGCAGAGTACTTTAGATGCAAATCAGCACAACGTGACACATGTAACGTCTTTCAGTGCATTACATTTTATTTCCATTCATTGCAATGAATTGATGATTTCAGAGAGAGGAAGAACAACTTACAACGAGCTATCATATTAAGTTTAACTAACTTGAAATGTGATTTAGCAAAAGATTGTAAAAATAATACCTCTTTTTTCAAGATTTTCAAACTAGGCTTTAAAAGAACTCCTGAAAATCAATGCTAATAGATACAACATGAAAGCTTGGTAGGACTAACAGCCTAATTCTACCAATCCTATTACCTACAAACAGGAGCAACTTTATAGTACTAACACTCTAATTCTATGAAACTTTGAAGTCCTATTATTGGAGATGAAGAAAGTATGACACAAACTTTTTCTATATCCCGAACATACATTTATCGGTATATATGGAAAGAAACAGTCAACAGTGCTGCACTTCTAGTGCTTAAGATGTGAATTATGGCTGCCATGTCTGTACCTAACCGTCCTTCACTCCGCTTTATAGATTGACTTGGCTTCATTCCCTGCCAAGTGCATATCAAGTTTCTGGCCTATAATTATTGAGATATGCAAGAAGAAACTGCAATACATTATCAAGAAAAGAAACTTATCAGTGTTCTCAGCATCTTCTACAATCTTTTTGTTTTTCGGGAAAACTCCAAACTACCCCTGAGTTTTTCATTATTTCGCAAGAGACCCTTGGTCAGCCCCTGAAAGAGACAAACGCAGAAAATTTGACCATACAATTGCTCAGGTAGCATATACGTATATAATTGATTGTGAGGGTTGACTAAAGGCATATGGAGAAATAAACAAAACTCCCGTTCTGTGTTTAAAAATCTGGCCAGTAGAAAACATAAGAAAGAACAAACTAAACCACACAAATAAAGAACAGTGAAAATAAATTGCATAGGAAATGCGTAGGATGAATGTAACCTTCCTATAGTCTCCACCAGTATCTGAAGAAATGTCCGCATCAAGTGATCGCTGAGACATTGAATTGTAAGCATGTCTTATTGCTTGTAACTGCGATGTTGTCCGAGAACAAACCATCTCAATCAAGGATGTATCCTGAGTACCCCATCCACGGATAGCATCCCTCATGATGGTAGCATCTCTTTCGGATCTTGCACCCAAAGAATAACTGCTTTCTGCAAGTGTAACAAAAAAATACACCAGACATATGTCTAATCAACAATCTCAGAGTGAAAAGACGATATTTGATGGTTCATTCCAAAAGAAAACCAAGGAAACAACGCCACCTACGCCTAATGTGTTGCATATTCATCAAGACACCGCTTGGTTAATCAGAAATGAACAAAATACCCCTGACATTTATGTGAGTTAAATCAGCCATTAATTGGTTCTAGTTTGGATTTCCTTTCTAAGATAGCTTTGGACCTAATTATCAAATGACAATTTAATTAATTAGTTACTCAAAAGCTACATCATCACTACATAGGGACAACGGAAAAATTAACCTCTTGATTGCCAACTTATAAAACTAATAGCTTGAATGACTCCTGATTAACACAAAGTAAAAATTTGAAGGTACTTTTGTAGTTTTAAAACTCAAGAGGATACTTGGCTAATTTTAAAAAACCGGTGGTATCCTATTGAATCAATGTTGGAATCCAGAAAATATTTGGGGTAGAAAATCTAGTCCAACTCAACTACTCACCTCCAAGTTTCCATGGATCTCTGATTTCAATCTATCAAGGAGATTCTGAGAATAAGGGGTTGAATATAATCGGTGTAGTTCATGCCGTTGCACATATTTCTGTGTGCCAGAACTGTGATTATATTCTTCTCATCACGGCCAAAACCTAATTCACCACTCCAGAAAATAAATAAGTACTCTTTGCAATAAGACATTGAGGTTTCTTTCACATAAGAAAGTCCTCATGTGTATGACATTTGTTTTTTGAAAGTTTTCCAGCACTTGGCATAAAATTAAATTTGCATTACATTCCTACTGATATTTTCTCATAATTTCCTGTTGTTTCAAATGTGAAGAGAGAACTTGGTTAATTAGTAAAGGTTCAATTATGGCGTGCTTACTGTGTATTTTCGTCCAAGAATTATGTTCAAAAACTTTCCTAAAATGTTTAAGACGCTTATATCAACACAATCTCATCTTACTGTATTTTCCCCTCTTTCTTGAATGTGATTTGAATTCAGAACTTTCTTGAACTATTTAGAGACTATTCAGCAACATATCATCTTTTATCTCTCCATTGAATGGTCATCAAAAGGTGATCTTTAATCTATTATAGATCAGAAAGTAATGCAGATGATCTGTTCTTTGTGCTTTAAACAAAGAAATTCAGCGCACACAGTAGTGTTGCCACGGTTTCCATCAACAAAGAAAATCTAACCAATTTCTCTATAAGAAAAAACAGATTTCCCATCAATTTTTCTACAAGTTGAAACTTTACTGTTACACGTTCAAATCTAGATCTTCTATAATCGTTCTGATCAATTTCGATCTTGATTTCCTATGACTTAATTACAACAGCATGTCACCTTACCAACTTCAATGTAGGCTTCTTAAGCCATGAATTTGGCATAACAAACATTCATTGTTACTGATCTCAGTCTAGATTTCCTTTTACTCTCTCCTACTATCTACGATCACCACTACCTATGCTTCACTGATGCCGATTTCCATTCATAATTCTCACTAGCCATGCTTCACTGCTACCACTTTATATCGATAATATTCTCTCGTATGCATTCAAAAAATGAATTATTTTCTATACATTCACATTGAACAATCATCAGTCATTTATTGTTTCAAGTTGAATGTAGATCTTCTACATTGTTTCCTGTAATTTAAACAACTCTGGAATTGAAATTCTACCATGCTTCCATTTCAACCTAGAACTATAGTGACACGTACATCTGAAATAAAAAGTGCTGCTGATGAAATCTGAAACCTGTGCAAATATGATAAGAAAGGACCACTCTTTTTACTGAGTTACCATTTTATTCTGCAATTTCTGCTAAAAGTTTTCTGGTTTTGATTCTGCGGACTACATTTTTGTTAAGACATTGTTGGAAATGTAATGCACGAAAGCAGTGAGAAACGACCGGAGCATTCATGAGATTATGACGAGTTCCTGATGAAATCTGAAACCTGTGCAAATATGATGAGAAATGACTGCTCTTTTTACTGAGTTACCATTTCATTCTGAAATTTCTGCTAAAAAAATTTTTGTTTTGATTCTGCGGCCTACATTTTTGGCAAGACAATGTCGGAAATGTAATAAACGAAAGCAGTGAGAAACGAACGGAGCATTCGGAGATTATGAGGAGGAGGAGGGGGGGGGGGGAGGAGAAGAACCTACCGTTTGAACGCTCGGTGGAGATCTGCACAGACTTGCATGGCGTTCGGCATGGCTCCTGAAGGAAGGATGATAGTGGACATACTCATAAAAAGAATGAAGAATGAGTGGATCGAAAAAGCAGAAGAAAGAACGTCGAAGGGGAATGAGAACCAAGAAGATGAAGATGCAAAAGAATGAGGAAGAAGAAGAAGAAGAAGAATGGAGACCGAGTTCAGAGGTAGAGAGAAGGTAGAGGTGAAGCAGCAGCCTGCTTCCATGGCAGAATTTTCGATCATCATAAAAACAACAGACGAAGAATATATTACGACTCACGATCACATGCTCATCTATATTTATCCAGATAATTTTTTAACCTTCCGCAAAACTTCCAAATTTCAAATTAATCAAGTTATGTTCTCTTGAGATTTTCAATAACTCAAAACAGAATGATTCCATAATGTTTTACTTCTTGAGTTCAACTTCTCAATTTGATTATCAATGGCATATTCAAAATTTAAAGCTAATTCATCACCCTCTTGCCTCGTGATTATTCTCTAATTTCTTAAATCTACTTGAATCAGATGGATATATAGGCGGATTAGTGTTGGAACTTCAACATTATGAGTTAATGTGTCTTATGAATGTAGTTAGGCATAGTATCTATATGCTTCTTCTTAGGCCCATTTCCTCTATCTTCATCACCTGAGTCCGTTTCTAACATTAGTGGTAAGTTGTAAACACTACAACCACTACACACACTCTCTCTCTCTAAATTAGCAATGTAAACACTACAACCATTGGGTTCGAAACCCAATTTTCTCACCTCTCTATTATATACTCCATAATTCACTAGATGCCATTGTGGAATGTAAGGGTTGAACCCATGACCACATGGTCTCCATCTGTTTCGTATATATCTCTTAATTCAATAGATGGCACTATGGAATGTAGGGGTTGAACCCATGACAACCACCTAGTCTCCATTGGGCAAGCTTACCAACTGAGCTATTATATACACTCTCTCTCACTCATATATATCTCTTAATTCACGAAATGCCCATGACAACCACCTAGTCTCCATTGGGCAAGCTAACCAATTGAGCTATTATACACACTCTCTCTCACTCATTACCAACTGAGCTATTACACACACCCACACACACTCTCTCTTAATTCACAGATGCCACTACGGAATGTAGGGGTTGAGCCCATGATCACCTGGTCTCCATTGAGCAACCTTACCAACTGAGCTACATCCATCTGAGCTCTCTCTCTCTCTCTCTCTCTCTCTCTCTCTCTCTCTCCCTCTTGGTAAAAACACACAATTATATAAATAAATGTGTGTAAAAACACTACTTACAATGGGTGTGACAATGGAGTATGGTCACCCACTAACTACACTACATGGGTAGTGGAACGTGTTGAATTGCCAATAGGCAAGACAAACACTCCTCTGAGGAAAGAATTTCCACTTGCTCCAATAAAGAAAATTACCACACTAGTACTCCCTTCAACTTTCGTAGATATGCTTTCACTCCATGTCTACCATCAAATACAAAAGCGTTGTGCATGTTCCAATTATGACACAATCCCCAATATCTCAGTAATAGAAAAACGATCTCCATCTCTAATTTTGGATCAACATGTGTAAATTGTGCAAACACCCACTGTCTAGATGTCAAATAACACAATGATAAAACTTGCCAAATTTGAGAAATGTAACTCCAAATCTGACAAGCAATCGGACATTGTATAAATCGATGAGTATTATCTTCCATTTGAACAGTGCAAAAAAAGCAATTACCCGTTGCTAGTCCACGACACTTTAGAGCTAATCCCAAAGGCGATGCTCCAATCAAAACTCTCCAAATGAAGACCTTTGCTACCAGTGGCAATTTAGAATGCCAACTACGTTGTAAGATCTGCCACTACCCACGATTAGATTTGTGTATTTTCCATTCTTCTTCAGCCTTAGACGATAGCCATCCAAGAGACTCAACAACGCAATGATACAAAAGATTAGTAGTCACTTGCAACAACGACGTTTGACCCCATAAACACCAATCAATTCACGATTGTTCTCCTGTTTGTAGAGGTACATAACCTTGCATCAATGCAATATTTTGTAGTTGTTGCCAAATAAACCCATAATTAGGCGGAATGCGTAATAATTGTCACGCTTCAACAAACTCCAAAATTCTTTAAGATAGAGCCTCAACTATATCTCCCACCTCTTTGACCCCCAAACGAAACAAATGATTAAATTGAGAGCGCAATCTCTCATTTCCTAGCCAACATAATAACCTAGAAGACACAAGTAACTCTTTTTGCAAAGAATTACAATGCTCTCTACTAGATGATGGTTTCTATACACATAAAAATAGTGCTTCTTGCCATGAAGTAACCAAGTGTTGAACACATGAAGAGCTCAGAATCCTAAGTGAAATACATCCATTCAGTAATTGCCACCATGAAGCCTTAATTGTTGTCCTCCCATGTGTTAAACCCTTGTTCTCAATGAAATATTGAACAATAGATATCCATGGTTGTGAGTTTGAACACATGTCTTGTAATAATGAAAATCTACGAGCCATCATGCATATATAAGTTCAATTTTCCAGCTCCTTCCAAGCGCTTAGGGGTTGCTAGATGATTCCACACAACCCAAGTGATTCCCATCTTATCCCTCTTCTTTGACAACAAATATCGAAGAGGTTGCAAAACATAATGCAATGTGTTCTTTGTCCATGGCAACAATAGCAAGTAATATAATATCATGGGTTCCATAATACATTGTACAACCTTCAAACGCACATGAAATGGCCAAGATTGTGACTTCCAATATGTACATGAACTTCTCTCTCTCCCTCTCCCCTTCCCTCTCTCTCTCTTTTTGTAAATAATGGCTTTCATTACAAAAGAATAGAACCCCTTCTATCTATGGGATCTAAAAACTTATTACAAAGTATAGAACCCCTTCTATCTATGGGATCTAAAAACTACTACGACTCCAAACTCAATGTCACCCTACATACCAATTCAAATGGCGAATATTATGATATGAGACCTCTCTCTCACTCACTCACTCACTCACTCACTCACTCACTCACTCACTCACTCACTCACTCACACACACACACACACACACACACACACACACAAATTCTCACTCTCTCATTCTATTGATGGTTTCTAAGTCTTAGAAGTCTAAACCCCTCATACATGTGTGCATTGTAATTCCATATACATACTACAACAAATTTGATATTTTCTATTCACAACAATATGAACACATTGTAGAAATTTCCATAACTATCCATACAAGCAATTTCATAAACATGAGCCTTTGAGTCTACCATGTACTTCAAGGATAAAGAATACCCAAACCCAAGATATGGGGTGAGAAAGACAATTTCTAGCTATCTCTTACACTACAGAGATGGTGTAAGTGAAAGCTAGATCTTGTCTTTGTCACCCCAAGGTTATGGGGTGAAAGATTAATGAGTGAGTTTGAGATTGCATGCACTAGGAAATTTGGTCATAAGATCATTCAATCTAGCCTTTTATTCCTAAAGAATGGCTTTACATTCACATTTTTTACATAACACAAACATTGAAACGGTATGAATTGCTATAATTGTCCAAAATATAATTAAATGCAAGCTCTTAATTCTACAAGTGTTCTAATTCTTTACTAGCCGTACATAGAAGCACATACTGATCTACCTTATCCTCATATTTTTAACCTTTTGCAAGTTCCATGTTATTAACTTCTCTAAAATAAAATTATGTTCATTGGAGATTTTAAATACATTGAATGTTAATAGGCTAATGTGGGACCTAGGGGGATGGTTCTGGACTAGTCCCATGATGGATCCAATGCAGAAAGTTCTGTTCTTTCAGTATACTGTAAAATTTGGTAGAACCTTACTCATGTCTAAGAATATTCCAACTCTTACGGCTCAAAAGCACTGGAGTAAGTGGGGTGTTTCAAACAATCATTTGAAGTCTTATTGGAAATGGATTTGGTCCTTTAGGGGACCAACAAAATACATTCTCTTCAGATGGCTTTTACTACATGCATCACTACTAATAGGTCAGTCATTGAAAGGAAATGTGGTGACCGTTCTTAGACAATGTAGTTATTGCGGTGACTTGCAGGAAACTACCAAGCATGCTCTTTGGTCCTGTTCACTAGCCCAACATGTATGGAATAAAGTTTTTCCTTTATTCCAGACAATTAATGCAGGTTGCCACTTCTTTGGGGATCAGTGGTATGGGGGGTTCTCCATTCCAATCTCTTATTGTATGAGGCAGATGATGCGCTAGAGGCTAAGACAATCATCAACAACCATCTAATATCTGTCTCCCTTTTCAGCAACCTCGAAAGCAAATGTGTGCAACCCATGTATGGAAAACCATATCTACAATTATAGTATCGTTGTAAAAGACGATATGATTCCATAATTCCACTTCTCTCAGATATATTGCTGAAATTATGGGAGAGCTTATTGGCAGTAGTGCGTGTGCAATATGACAATATGTCGGGCTCTTTGGAGGTTGTTCTTAAGAAAACGAAAAAATTACTGCAGCTATGGAGAAAGTTGCCTCTATTCACGGTCTCCTCTCAAGAACCAATCTGGAAATATCATCACCCCTGGCCCTTGCCCTAATCATCCTTTTTGTATATAACACTCTAATTGTACATTTTGTAGCCTTCCGACATTTTTTCTTAATACGAATGAAGGAAATCTTTTTGGAAAAAAAAAATAAAAAAATACATTGAATGTCAAGAGAGATAGATTCCATCGAGTTTAAGAGATGTGAATTCAACTTCTCAAATTGATTATCAATGGCACATAATTATGAAACTCAGCTTGTAGAATCCATTACGTTTAAGAGATATAAGGAATTGAACATGTCAATTTGATTATCAATGGCATATAATATAACATATTTCAACTTGTAAATTTTGCTTTTGTAACTCGAGATTATTTTGATTAATCTACTTATCAAGTATCAGCTTTGAAATTTATACCACCATCCATACACAGTTGGATATTATGGACTTTGATTTGAACAAACAAATTGATAGATTAATAACCAAATTGTCTTCAGAATACATACATATATGGGCTAAAGAATGTTTATCGCCCTATATTATTCACAACACACAACAGAATTTTATCTAGAACACATACACATTCAATGGTGGCCTGCACGAACAAGCGCAAGAAGAAACCTCTTGTAGCTACCAGAGGTATCAGATGATACCATATCTTCTAAATTTTCATTGTACAGACGCTGGAACTCCATCTTAATAGCTTGCAAATCTATTTCCGCTCTTGTCACAATCACGCGAATCAATGCATCATCATTGGTTCCAATCCCTTTCATGGACCAGTATAGCATCTGCAAAACATTTAACCCAGCCGCCCTTTCCTTTAGTAACCATCAATTTCATGTGGAGAAAGATCAATAGGCCAAAAGAAAGCCCTCTCAGAAATCACAAATACAATGTGCTCAAGTATGCAGGCATAAATTAACGTCCAAATCTCACCTCTGCAAAGTACTTGGTTGGATTATGTACACACTGAATTATTGTCTTCAATACCTTGGAGAAATTTCCAGATGTTTCAGATTCCATGACCTAGAATAAGACAAGACATTACATGCAAATTAGCACAATGTGATGATACACCATCGCGTATCTGCCAATAGATGCTTAGGATCGTAGTTAAGGATCGCAAGGTTTATTAGTATAATGAGGTTATAAACATCCTAAAACCGTTAATAATTACTAACTTTTTATAAGGGCACCAACAAAACCCTAACAAGAAACACGATGAAGAATGCACGAATGTCCAAACCTTTTCAATATCCTGATGGTAGCTCTCCCAGTATCTATGGAATGCAGCATTCAATTGTCTCGCGGTTCGAGAGCTGAAGACATGAATTATGTCAGCCTCGTCGGTACCGATCCTGCCTTCAGTGGCTTTATAGAGCAACCTGGCATCGTCGAGCGCCTGGGACTCATCATCGAAAGGAGTTTCTTGCCTAGGGTTAGTCATGTATGCCATCAGAAGCTGCAACAAACACATAATACATTATCAGAGAAAAGAAACTTGTCAGTGCTCTGGAGTCATCCAGCATTTCAGCTTTCATTCTTTCCAACCGTTGATTCTTCTAAAGGAGGATAAAAATCAGACAAATTTATTTGACCATATCATGATATCGAAACCATAAAGAGCAGGGAGACTGAATTGGAGTTAAGATGCTTAGGGTGAACATACCGTCCTATAGTCACCACTTGTATCCGAAGCAATGTCCGCATGGAGGTTCCGCTTATATATTGAATTGTAGGCTCGCTGTATGGCTTCTAACTGTGATGTGGTGCGAGAGCAAATGATTTCGATCAAGGCAATGTCCTTTGTACCCAATCCTTGGAGGGCATCCCTCAGTATGGCCGCATCTCTTTCGGCTGGTTCCAACATCCAAAGAACAACTGCTTTCTGTGTGTATAACCAACGATACAGGTCCAGATATAATAATGTCGAAATCGAGATATATGGCAGCATGACAAAGATAACGTTTGATGGTTCGTTTCACCAATTTAAACTACCTCTAATATTTAAGTAGGGAAAATCAGCCACATATTTGGTTGTAGTTTGCAAGATAGGTTTGCCCTTAATTAAGGATTGACATATAGATCAACTGTAACTTATTCTCTAGCTAATTCGCCGGTAATTAGGGGCAGATTATGCAATCAATCTCCTAATTATAAAACTTATCATTTGAATTTGGTGCAAAATTGTTAAAACAGATTGGATAGCTAAGTAAATTTGAAGGGTAGTTCTGTTGATTTGAAAATCTGGGGGGGAGGGGGTTATAGTGGTAAACATGCAAAACGTTCGGGGAGGATTGATGGATGTTCAACCCAAATACGAACCTCAAATTTGGCGTGGAGCTCTGATTTCAATTTATCAATGAGATCGTCGCCATAACGTATCTTATACTCTCGGCGTAGTTCTTGCCGTTGCACATAATTCCTGTGTGCGAGAATCTCGATGACTTTCCTGTCATCGCAGCCCAAACCTAAAGCATCACCACAGAAGACAAATCAGATCATTCTTTTGCAATACTAGCCGGGCCTCTGAAGTTTCTTTAACGTAAGAAATGGCTCTTTGAGTGTCTTTAATTTAGACTACTGTGTTGCCATTCCAACCTAGAGTTGTTGCTTTAAATGTTTTCTGGCATTTAAATCTCAAAATAAATAAGTATCGATAACGACATCCGAAGCATAGGAACAAGTGGCCATAATGACTTTACTTTACTTTACTGTGCTACCTACATGTCTGGCATTGTAAGGAATTTGGAGTTTCTGCTAAACATATTTTTCTGTTTTTCATTTTGGCACAGACTACATTTCTGTTATGAACATATGGGAAATCTAATATATCGGAAAACATTGAGAAACGAAATGAGTCGAACATTTCGGAGATTTTGAGGACTGAGAAGGAGAAGAAGAAGCTACCTCTGAAAGCCTGGTGGAGATTGACACAGTCCTCTTGGATTCTTGACATGGCTTCTCACGGAAGAATGATAATGAAAACAACAAACGCGAAGAAACGAAGATGGAAGTATGAAGAAGATCAAACTGCAGAAGAATGGAGGTGAGGAGAATGCAGAAGAATAAGGAGTGAGGCACAGTTTGAAAGGTGAAATTGATGAGAAACTGGAGGTTGCATGGCGGATATTTATACCATGAAAAAGTAAGTGTGTGTGTGTGTATTGAGAGAGAAAGAGAGACAGAGACAGAGTTATGGCATCGCCATCGCCACTGAATGAAGCAGACGAAATCATTTTTGTCGGAAGCGATCATGACTAAAGTATTGACTTTAGGAGTTGGGAGAAGAAGAGCAAGTGGAGGCTGGAGCTGCCATGGCAAGCATCCCAAACAGTGAAACTGGGTGTGTGTGTGTGAGAGAGAGAGAGAGAGACAGAGACAGAGACAGAGACAGAGAGCGAGTCAAGGCATGAGCGTGGTCATGATGTGATGACATGGTCATTGAATAAAACAAAGTGTTTGACTTTTGGATCTAAGATAAGGACCCGAGGCTTTACGGTGTAAAGTCAAGAAAGTCAAGCCACTTACATACTCTCTCTCTCTCTCTCTCTCTTGAAGATCGAGACTCCCTACTACCTTTCACACGTTGACGAGGAAATTATGAGCTTTTTACTCGGACCTTGCTCCTCATTATCCACGGCTAGCTTTTCTTTCCCCATCTTTTTCTCTACTTTTGTCTACTTTCGAAAACCTCTTCTAACTTTTTTTATCTTTTCATTTATTACTATAGTTGACTTAAGAAAATTAGTTTATTTAGACCACTATTTTATTTTCTTTTGAGGGTGGTTTCCCACTATGTGTCACGTGAAATGTAATATTTTTGGTCTCATCGGTCATGTTTTACCTCCGAAGACGATAATATAATCTATCTATCTACTTCCTCTTCTCTTCTCACGGTGATGGGACCTGCCCCCCACCTTCAATCCACTACATAATCTGAATGTATGTCATGTATGATATGCATGTAATGTATGTATGCTATGTGTGACAGTGTCAGTACCATGTGTTCAGCAAAGAGAAAAGACTTGAAGGAAAGTTGGGGGGGGTTCTATTTCTTATCGCTAATCATACGATGATACAAACCATCTCATTGACACGTTCTTGTCCGTTGTATCAAAGCCAACTTTTTACATCTCCGCCATTCCACCTACATCCTGTTCGACTCACCCATTTGACTTGCACTTATGGCTATCGGCCAACGTACACCTAGTCATCCTTCGAATCTTCTATTCTGGATATCTTTTCTTTTTCTCTTTTAAAAAAGAAAATTTAAAGATACGACTTGGTATTATAAAATCACAAGAAAGAGGTACAATTTTTGCGTTGGAGAAACGGAGATAACATCCGATTCCCTTAGACCCACATCATGGCCCACCCAAGATTACTATATCATATTTGCCAATTGCGATGTGTATATACATTAGCCGTTACATATTTGTATACCATATCTCCAAGATTACTATGCTCTACTCCTCCCGAGCTGCAAATGATCACGACGTGTTCCCGAAATCTTATCTTTTGAGCAAGTCCCAAGGATTGTTGAGATGTCGAGCTCAACGATGTAGTCAAACCGATGCTACAATCTAGCATTGACTTAGCGATTCCTAGGACCTATATGACCTAGTATTAATGATAAATATATTTATCACTCTCACATTCTTTACAAGATTGATCTTACCTTTTATGTGTTCTTAAATATAAAGGTTCTTTATAGACCAAGTCTCGTATTTAATCTAAACCCTAGGCCCCCACACTCTTGAGTGTGATGTTGATTTTGCTATTGTAATTTGTAAATCTTCCCCCAGTTTCACCTAATAGATTCTATCGTGTTTGGTGTCTAATTCTCTCTCGTTAACACAAATACATACACACCCATCTTACATCTTACATAATTGATTCATTCCTCTACATAGAATTATATGTTTAGCTCTTTACAAAATCAAGATACAAAGAGGCTCTGGAAGATTTTTCACATGAGCTTCAATAAGAAGTTTCAATCAATTGGGCTCTTTGGTAGGAACCATGACTATGATTTATGAAGTTTCAATCAATCAACAGTTTTTCATAGCTTTAAATGAGCAAGAGCATTGATAGGAATTACCACATGTATAATAAACTTGTGTTTGAAATGGACATTTAATTCAAATGATTGAAAATGGATCATAACAATCATCAAGCTACCTTTTCATATTTGACTTATTATGGTGTTGATTTTATGCATAACAAAAGTACATGTTCAGAAGTCAAGCATAAACACACTTTGTATGTTAGTGAACACACTCATTGAAAAACATGTGTCAAAGATTAAATTCCACCTATGTATTGTCTATACTAGACCATATCATACTCATTCTACCACCATTACATGCTGGTTTATAATTCTATGAGAGTACATACGAAAGGTAGCATATACACCAATCATTTTGCATGTACCTATCGTTGATTCAATGTCGTTTGTTCAACAACAAGATCAACCATAAACTTTGTGTGTGATCACACTTGTTAGAGAACATGTATCAAAGTTTACGTTTGTAGTTATTAATGTATGCGATTATGTTTTGAACAAAGTGAGCAATTTATGATATTCCATTCACTCATCCATCACGTCTGATTGGTTTAAAATGTACTACTTAGTTCGTCACATGGCATTAAAACGTGGGTATTTATCTTTGTCATAGCCTATCTACCTGCTTATGCTTTGTTGATTTGAAGTGGTTCATGTGAGAATGAACCTACGTGCATCAATATGCTCAAATGTCAATGGTGTAGAAAATCAATACACCTCCCACATGGAAGAAGTCCACAATCATCTCATGTGTTGAGAATGAACATTGGTAAGTTGCTCACATGCGACAGATTATACCACAAAAATAACGTTTACGCACAAGCACATTACGGAATACGAGGTTAGATTAAACCACACTACTCCAGGCCATTCCTATGACTTGTCTACTCTTAGTAACCTATTCTTGGTGACGTGTACTCAAATTACTTGAAACACACAAATATGTAGATCACAAATATGCTCGAAGTGTTGTGATACCACACAAGCATTTGTATGTAGATTTGAACTTGGAAATTTGTATTCAAACCAAGTGAGTGTTACCTTTCATTACACAATCATGTGATGGAATAACAATTCCATGAGATCTCATGCTCATTGCACCAAGTCTCGATGTGATGTTATGGTATTCATTCAAGTGTGTGATGAGAATTGTGGGTATTGTTTGTATGGTGTGTCCTAATTCATGCTGAGGGATGTTGGTAAGATGTATCCTATTGGTGAAGGCCCACAATTGTGTGCTTTAAGGTTTTGTGGCACCTGTTGATGTGTTTTGATGAGAGCTCAAGAGTTAAGTGTATATATTGTTATAAGAAATAGATAGAACACATAGATCCATCGATGCATGTATTAAATGATGGCTTCAATTGCGTACATTTATGATTAGATGGAGACTTGCAATGAATAGAGAAGTTTCGACTAGTGCCAAAGCAAGGAACTTGGGTTATCTCAAATTTCAATGCAATGAGAGAGAGAGAGAGAGAGAGAGAGAGAGAGAGAGAGAGAGAGAGGAGAACCGGAGGGAAGTTCGGGCTTTGGGCCCAAATATTGCCATCTTGACCCATAATTGCAGCGGAGCTAAGGTAGTTTCCACCAGAAAGTTCCACCATCAGTTGCCCATCTACAAATTCTTGCCATGACATTGCTTCTTTCGAATCCCCTTTGCTAACCTCTTTGTATAACCTTTTTTTCCTTTTGTTTGTTTAACAGAAGAGAATGTCTAGGTAAACACATTCTTTTCTTCATCCCCTCCCGCATTTATACCTTTGGAACCCTGTTCAATAAGTTATCAAGCGCTTTTCACTTTATTTAGCTTCTTTTAAATACTTTTTGTTGTGGTTTATATTTTGGAAAAGAAGTTGCATTTCCATTAGGCCAATGCCCTTACTACAACTTATGCTTGCACGCTCCAAACTTTTCATGCACAAAAGTGGAAGTTAGTCGAATTTGTGTATCAACTGACTTGTTGATTTTGTGTATTTTTATCATAGGAGTTTTGTAAGAAAGTGTGCTCTAAGCAATCCATCATACACACCGTGGTCCGTAGTTGTTAAAAAATGTATATTTATACTTAGAATATATTTTAGATTATTCTAGAGTATTCTACATGGATTCTTTGTCTATTTCATCTATTCAAAGTATTCGACATACTGTACATATGTAACAAGTATTTAACTTTTCCAAGATGTTTAAACATTTTTTTAAATGTACATATAAAAATATTTAAAAAACTTTAAAATTTAAGAAGTATTATACATATTCTACATATTTAAAGTATGTAATGTATTTTATCTATAGAATAAGTATTCTAAATATGTTTTTTTAAAGGTAGAATACTTAGTATAGGTATTCTACATGTATTGTATGCTAAGCATCCTAAAATGCAAGCATAACATTTTAGATTGGGTATTGTAAGCAATAATTACAACACCCAATCTAAACTGTTATGCTTGCGTTTTAACATAAGATGGAATCCATCTTGATGCATAATTTGCTATCATTTTACATTCTTAAAGTAATCATTCCCTCCTTACACTAATGGATAATTGTAAATGAAGTTTGAGGCTGTTTTTGCTCTATAATCATGCATGTTCATTGCATGTTTTGTATTCAATATTACAACCCTACTTTTATCATCTTTTGTTGCGTTAACTTAACGCTATGCCTCTCTTTGGTCCCTCCATCACTTCCACTCATTCCCATGACTATGCATTCTCTTTTTTGTTTCGAGTAAACTTTTAGTGTCCATGTATGAATTACATGTAAAAAGCAAACACAAATGCATTATTTTGCATTTGAATATTTAAATTGATCTTTGAGAATATATTACCCACCAAAGTATAGGTTCTTTACAAGTATATATATGTCCACCAATATGCATTCATGGTCTCAATATATCTGTAATGTATTTTGGTGAGTATAAGATGTTCCAACATCTGAAAGGGGTCAATATTTCAAGATAGGGTTTTAGGTATCTCCATAGGTTTTTTATAATAACAAATTTCCAGTGAAAGAAAGAAAAGAGTCGAATTCTGGTACCAAGAAATACACATGGAGCACACATAACTTTTAAGTGACAATGTCCACATAATTTAGACGTTTAAGTGACAACAAATTGAACAATGCCATTTAAAAGAGATAGATTCCATAATGTTTAAGAGATATGAGCGGTTCAACTCCTCGATTTGATTATCAATGTCATATAAATTCTGTAAATTCTGCCAAAATCATTTTGAGCAGTTAATTCATCTTCTTGCCTCCTTCGGATTATTTTATGATTTCTTGAATCCATTTGTTGAATGAACCAAGGAACTATTAAAACTTATAGCCCCATTCATACATGGTTCGATACTGAACTTGGATTGATAGGACAAGCTTCTGATTCCTTATCAACAGGCTTCCCGCAGACAATTTATGCATCAATTACCAAACTGCCTGCAAAATAAATACATAGTTGGATATTATGGACTTTGATTAACGCGAAATGCTTTCTATTTCATAGTTGTTATTTCCTCCATTAGGTACCTTAGGTATTGGGCAATGTGGCACAATTAGAGTTTGAGAAATGGTCACCTCCTCGTCCTAGAGGACTTGCCTTTATATATTAATAGCATTGCAAGTTGCAATTGACACCTTAGAGGGTTTATCTTGCCAATTGATGGTTAGGATCATAGTAAGGATAGCAAGGTTTATTTGTATAATGAGGTTATAAACATCCTAAAACCCTAATAATTCCTAACTTTTTTTAAGGGCACCAACAAAACCCTAACAGAAATATGATGAAGAATGCATGAATATCCAAACCTTTTCAATATCCTGATTGTAGCTCTCCCAATATCTATGGAATAATGCATTCAATTGTTATGTTAGTATGTTATACATGTTATGTATGATATGCATGTTCTACATCTTATGTATGTGTGCATGTATTGTGTATCTATTCTTATCGCAAATCATGATGATACCATCTTACATCCCACTTTGATGTACTATTCATTACAAGATTGGTCATAACATTATATGTTCACAAGAATGTACTCACATATATGTTCTTTATAGACCAAGTCTTATACTAAATCTACCCTCTTGTATGTAACGTTGATATTATTTTTGTAATTTGTAAATCTTCTTCTAGTTTCGCCTAACAGATTCTATTCTCTTTGGTGTCTAATTTGCTCTCTCTATAACACACACACACACACACACACACACACACACACACACACACACACATCTCATGTACATATGATTAATTATATGCATTGTTTTTTTTACAAAGACAAAATCCTAATGGATACTAGATCATATCCTACTCATTCTATCACCATCCTACTCATTGTTCTGCATGTACTCCTTGATTCAATGTTGTTTGTTCACCCCTAGTTTGCTTTTTGTAATTTTGCGTTGTGTTCATTGGCAACTCACTAGAGAACATGCATCAAATTTTACCATTGTAATTGTAATGTATGTTTTTTAAATGGATATTGTAGCCCATGGAGGTCAAGACGTGTGAGGATATTTTCAAGAATTTCTCATCACGATGTTATAAAAGCAATTGAGCTTCAATTGTTGGCAAATGAGCTTTTGGGGTAGCTAACAAATGTTTTCGACTTTGATATTTCAAGATGAATTTAACAAGATGGAACTCCATATGGTTCATTCAAAGAAGGAAAGTTACTATAAGATTTAGGAATTTGACAAAGAAAGCAAAGTCATTCTTTGATGATTTTCACATGAAAGAGATTCCACAAAACTTCTAGAGAACATGATGTCATGTTGATAAATGAACTTATTGACTAGGTGCCAAGGTTGAAGACAAAAAACAATACAAATGTGTAAAAGAAAGAAAGAATGAACAAGAATCTTTATTTTATATACAAGACCTTGAATACAAGAGGCTTTTCAAATGTGTTATTGAAGACTAACATTGAATTGTAATAGTTTAGCAACATTGGAACATCCTTGTATATAATATCCTTAGTTTTGTGCATGTTTACCACTCAACCTTAATGCATGCTTGCCATTTGGTTAGCAAGCATGCTCAATGTTTGGCTACCATACGGGATGTTATAATGGCCTAGGTTCTAGTGGAACCCTTGTCGTGAAGTGGCGTGGCCAAAGGTAGAAAAAGGGAAAAAGTGAAGGTCTACTCACTATTGGAGGTTGGTCGTCTAGAATAAAGAACAAGAAGACAGATATCAATGGAGGCTTGACAAGAAAGAGAGAGAGAGATAGATAGATAGATTATATTATTGTCTTCGGAGGTCAAATATGACCTATGAGACAAAAAATATTACATTTCACGTGATACGTGTGGAAGTGAGTAGTGACTCTCAATGTTCAAGAACTTTACCAATGAATGTTGCAATCGAGAGTGCACATTGTGGTTGTGAGAGGAATTCATGCAAGGATTGGGCTCGGTCGAAGAGATGTGGAAAGTATGGTCGAATATGATCAAAGGTAGAGCATTGTATCCAAGTGTTATACTCAGATTCGCAAACTTGTTTAGGGCAAAGTGTGGATAACCGACCACTCTCATCACTTGTGCCCCCAACGCCCCGTCTCACATCGCAATGCATGTGAGCTAAGTCGCATGGAAGGAATGGTTCGAATGATAGATAACGGTATGGGCTCTAACATGTATCGATGTGTACGGTTTCCCCATTCCGCAAAGAATATGGTTTTGTAGTTAGGTGCAACATGTGTAGTATAATGTGTGAAGGATGAGCCTCGACATTTGTCCCATGTCATGATACATTGGCGTTGCAAAAAGGCCTCATTTAAAGAGGAATCTAGTGATGCATCATGAAGCAAGTGTCTTGCATCCCATCTACCAAACCATTTTTCGATATCTTGCATCCAACTGGAACACAAAATTTTGCTTTTATGGGTCTTTTGGATCTTTTTGCTTGCTTCCCATGCAATTCTAGGAAGAGAGAGAGAGAGAGAGAGAGAGAGAGAGAGAGAGAGGCACAAAATACTAATTGTATTATAATTCAAAATAGGCAATACAACATCATCTTTAAAAATTGGTTACAAAGTTGGTTATATACTAACTAAACTAGGGCAACTACCCTTTATGCTATTTAGAAGAATAACCTAAATTAGCTTATCCAATGAGGTAATGTGAATACCTCCATTATATTTCACCGTATTCGACACTCCCACGTAATATAACAAAGAGATGATGATATGCTATCGGTCTAGACTTCTTGTAGTAATTGCACATTCGCATTGGTCCACTATTGGGAAGAACTTCCCCAACTATTTGGTTGATCGGTCGAACTTTGCTTCATGAAAGCATCATTTGTTGACTCATGTGTGAATGTTTTTCTCCGAGCGTCTTCGGACATAATAGAATTCGTGATCTCAGAGTATTTAACGGGCAAAGCCGACGCATTACACACAGTCGTGATGAAAGTTTCCCATGATGGGGGGAGATTGTTCATCAGCATGAGAGCTTTTCGCTCATCATTGATAGTCATGCCTTCTGCAGAAATCTGGGAGATGATGCTTTTGTAATGTTGAGTGACAAGCTCAACATGCCCGATCGGTTAAAGAAGCCAAAAGCCAAATCGGCTAGGAGCCGACAGGCCGTTAGAGGTTTATATTCCTATTTTAGTAATAGGAACATAATAGGTCGCTAGTGTCAGATGCTCAATTATGCGGATTAAAGTACTTGTCTGTACTTGTGTCAACCCACTATCAGGGGCTTTTATGAGAAGTGCTTATTGAGCACATCTTATGTGTAACAGAGTATTATCATTTTGAATTGAGTTTCTTGTTGTCTACTAACTCTATGTCTCTCTCACTCATTGTGTACTTGCTCTCCAACTTCATTCTTTGTGTATTCCTAATTGTCTTCCATTGTCCCTCTTATTCGATAGTGTCTGTTATCTTTACAAACTTCCACACACGTAAACATTTAGTACATGGTATTAGAGAGCGAGGGTTGAGAAAATCCTCTGTAGTTGAAAACCATTTCAAACAAATTTTTGACCTCCAGACAAGAGTTGACAAGAACATGGACAAAGGAACAAACAAGAGCTGCACAACATCCGACAAACAGATATGTTGATGGCCGATTACACCTCCAAGATAAACGAGATCTGCGACGCACTCGAGCCCATCAACATGATGGTGGATGAGGATGAGATGGTGTGTGTCTGCCTAGGAGGTTTGGCGCATTGAGAAAATATCGTCCTTCTTCAAGTTGCAATCAATGCTTCTTGCTGAAGAGAACCACGTGGGTGTGTCGACGAGCACGCACGTTGACAACAAGATGTTGTACATGGAGGCGGATCAGCCTCATGGTCGTTGAGGACGAGGCGGGTCAGTGCACAACAATGCACAATGAGAAAATATCGTCCTTCTTCAAGTTGCAATCAATGCTTCTTGTTGAAGAGAACCACGTGGGTGTGTCAACGAGCACACACGTTGACAACAGGATGTTGTACATGGAGGCGGATCAGCCTTGTGGTCGTTGAGGATGAGGCGGGTCAATGCACCACAATGCGCATTGAGAAAATATCGTCCTTCTTCAAGTTGCAATCAATGCTTCTTGTTGAAGAGAACCACGTGGGTGTGTCGACGAGCACGCACGTTGACAACAAGATGTTGTACATGGAGGCGGATCAGCCTCGTGGTCGTTGAGGACGAGGCGGGTCAGTGCACAGCAATGGTGGCTTATATGAGCAAAATTAGAGGCACAACAGAGATGCTGACAATTGTTGCGAACCCTCCATGAGCAGGGGCAGTCAAGGTGGAGCCAAGAACCAGAAGAATAGAACTACCAACTATTGGTACTGTGGCCAGAAGAGTAGAGTAGAGCCAATGGATGGCATAGATTGCACTACGTAGAAGGATCAGGGTAGGCTGGAATAGGCCCCACTTTCGTCATCAAGTTATTCAATAACTTATCAAGTGCTTTTCACTTTATTTATCTTATTTAAAGTACTTCTTTGTTGTGGTTTATATTCTAAGCATCAGGTCATTTGAAACAGGTAATATGTTGCATTCTCTTTTTCATATCTTAGTGAGATGTTAAAAAATGCCTTATTTAAGCTGAATTTTAAAAAGGCACGACTCATGCGTATGGGGTTTATGAAAACATAGCGAGAAATAGAACTAACTAATATCACGTCAACAAAATCATCCTACGTATATTCTATCTACCATGTTTTTGTCCAAATCTTAGACATGGGTAATATTCGTCAACGCAAGTATAATAGTAACATGAGTCCTTGTGCATATTCTAAAAAGCATACCCCACTAAATAAGTGACTTCTTCTAATTATGTGTGTATATTTATATAAAATATATCTTAAAGCAAATTGTGAACCTTGCAATTAAGAGATACTACTATGTCAAGAGAAAATTTCCATTGACACGTGATACTACTAAAAGAGGATCTCGAATGTGGCTTTTGACACAACACAAAGGCAAACAAGAAGCATGACTCATAACCTCGATGAAGTTGGATTGCAATTGGATAAAGACAATGCATTAGTTGCCATAGATGATGAGGACGAGACCTCATAAACTCCTACTACTTCATCTAATGGGTATGAGGATGATGGCATAAACTTGGAAAACGATTGTCCTGATACGTTAACTGTAAATATTGTATTGTACATTAAGATTTGGATTCATGAATTTATATAAATATTGGTGTTAGTCATTTTGGACATTCATTTGTAAGTTTGGCATGTCCATTATTTAGGCATTTTTTTGAACACTTAAATTTTCGTACATGCTAGAAATCAATATATTTTTGGGTCATTTTTTAAAATCCTTTACGCATGCGGCACCCCATTTTGTGAATAAACCTAATTTGTGTCATTTTTAGATGGGGAGTTCTCAAAATGCGACATATTACCTATTTCAAATGTCCTGGTGTTTCTAGAAAAGAAGTTGCATTTCCGTAAGGCCGATGCCCTTACTACAACTTTTGTTTTCCAAAACAAAACATTACTTTGCATTAGTTCACAAATAGAATACAACAGAGTTTTTACCTGAATCCATAGTGGGATCACAAGCTCAAACCAAATATTTAACATCACCTCCATGTATGAGAGCTTTCCCTTTTTAGGGACAATCCATGTATTGGAGCCCCACACAAAGTTCCCATTCACACCACACGTTGCCATGATTTGAAGGCTTCTACTCGAAATGATGGTCGTCGTTGTCCAATTCCAAAGCATGTACACATAACTTATAGCCAGCCTAGCCACCACGGGAACTCAACCACTCCCCTATAGGACCGCCTTGTGGCTAAGAAGCCACAATGAAGCCTTTATTTTTTCTGGTGTATCCAATGCCCATAGTCTCCTCCAAAACGACTTTAGATCGTCATCCAATATGCCTTTATCCTTCCAACTATTGTAAATCATTATAACACCCACCATTTTGGAGCCAATGATTTGTATTCCTAGGTTAGTATTGTGCTCAAAATACTTTTTCAAGTTGTTTGTTCTTAGTGTCTGTCACCATACCTCTAATGGATCCTACTCCAAATCATATAAGGGCTTGTTGTCAAAAAACCATATTTTACAATCTTGATCAAGTGTCTTAGGATCTGAGTTCAATTGCCACCTCCTACCCTTGAACACCGCCAACTAGTTGCCAACATCCGTCAATGAACTTAGGTTACCCAACAAATGCTCCTCGTTAGTTGAGCACCTACCACGGATAAATTGTGCATCACCCTCACCTAGAAACCACCCTCACCCGCGTTCAACTTACCTAATCCATCAATGGTCTTATCTATCACTTGGGTCACCTTCACTAGTCTTCCAGTAAACCTACAACTAATAGCCTGACCCTCCCGCATCTTCATGTTGATGACCCCCCAATCGTGTACCGACCTAATCGTGTACCTTAGCATCCTCCCCCAATGCAAGTATTTTTTATGTCCAAGCATCATACCGTCTTCACTTCTAATAATAGGGTTCCAAAAGAACGGTTGTCGTAGCCATTTTTCCAACCATTCTCTTAAATTTGACCAGGCCTTCATTATGGCCCAAACCACCCTATCCTCCATGCTAACCGGTTCTTTATACTTTTAGAGCTGGACTAAACAATCACCACGTATTTGCTTGGCAAGGACCATCATTCCTAGGACACCAAAGGTTAGCTATGTTCCTAAGGATCACCTTCCACAATTCTGGTCCAACTTCACACCAGAAGCTTACCAAGTAGCGCCTTACTTTGGTGAACCGGATCCCCTAGCCCAAGTCCTTCCTAATTCTTCGCCTTAATTAAATAACCCCACACCACTTTAGTTAACGCCATCTTATTGTCACTACTCGACCAAAGGAACTCCCTCACCATTGCCTTAATATTTTTTTTGCAAGCTTTGTCTAACATTGAACATGCCACCGAGTGCCACAAGGTGGCCAACAAAATATGGTTCACCACAACTACCCTACCAGCAAGGGAAAGCCTTATTGATGCCCACAACCGAAGCTTTTTTCTAATTTTTTCTTTCACCTGCTCGAGCTGCTGATTTTTAGGTGTCTCAACTCGCATAAAAAAGCCCAAATACTTAACAGCCATTCCATTGGGGGGCAATCAACATTACAACACCAACGCATGACTTACCCAAAATCCTCTACTTTTGTTCCAGTTAATTTCCCCCACTAATGCTTTGCAAAACAACTCAATCCATCCTTCAACCTTATGTAAATTGGCGTCATTGCTTTGCAAGTAACGCATAGTGTCATCTGCATACTCAAAGTCCAGCAAATCCTACCTTGCATGTGGAACAACTAAACCCCTTATTCTCGCATCCAATCTGTTCAAAAAGAAAGAGAACGCCCCAGCCTAACAAACCTTGATGTGTTGAACTTGACGGGCATAGTCGAGGGGGAGGAGACATTTGAAAGAGCCAAGAGAACGAAAGGGAACAAATCGGTTAAGGGAAGACTAGTCAACAAGGGAAGCAGTTGAACTGACAAGCCAGAGCCAGCCAAAAGCAAGGGGCGAGCCGATCGAGAAAACAAATCAGAGACAGACAATTCGGATAAGGGAAATGATTCGAACGAGACGAATCAGGTGAACGTCGATCGAGCAAGAGGGCAGGCAATCAAAGATGATGCCAAGGTAGGAGCGCCGACAAATTGGAGGGCGTCAAAGCCGAAACGACAGGGAGGAGGCCGATGAAGGCCTAAGGAGTAGACAAGCCGACTAGACGGGTCGAGGGGCGTAACCCAGGAGGCATGCTAACAAGAGGAGCCAGAGCGAGGGACCGGCTTGAGCAAACGACGACCTCAAGTTGAGCTTGAGATGGAGTGTTGAGTGACAAGCTCAACATGATGGATCGGTTGACGATGCCGAAAGCCAGATCGGTTGAAGGATTGGCTTAAGAAGCCTACAACCTAATTTGCTAGGAGGAGGCAAGCCATTAGAGGCCTATATTCCTATTTTAGTAATAGGAATATAATAGACAATTAGCATTAGATGCTCACCCATAAGCATTAAAGTACTTGTTAGTACTTATGTCCGCCCACTATCAAGGGCTTGTATAAAAAGTGCTTAATGAGCACATCTTATGTATAGAGTATTATCATTTTGAATTGTGTTTCTTGTTGTCTGCTAACCTTGTGTCTCTGACTTACTGTGTACTTGCTCTCTACCTTCATTCTTTGTGTATTCCTAATTGTCTTCTGTTGTCCGGCTTATCCGATTGTGTCTGTTATCTTTACAAGCTTCCACACACGTAAACATTTACACGTAATCGTTGAAGTGTGCCTGAACCAAATCCGATTCTTTCATCTTCCATAGTTGGTACGTTGTCGAACATGATTGCACCGTAAAATAGACCGCTTCAGACAGGTGCATCCGAATGTTGGAACGAGGAATTTGATCTAATTTCGCCCACTCATTCATCTTGTATTTGTTTGGAGCCGATTCATTTTTCGATTGGGTCAATTTGATCCTTCACGATTAGGTAATCCTGCATTTTCTCCTTCCTAAAATTGAAGTTCATGCCGTCGAACTTCTTGAGACTTGTCTCTGACAAGCCGGATGTGGAGGCCATATTTATCAAGAGTCGACAGGTCAGGAGTCCTGCTTGAAGAATAGGGCAATTGCCCCTTATATTATTTACAAGAATAGCCTAACCTAGTTTTTCCAATGGGGTATTCGACACTCACATCACACATCTACATGTATATACAAAAAGAAATTAAATTAAATAAATAAAGGAGAATAGCATAGTGGTTAGTGTTATTCAATAGACTTGCAAGGGTGCAATGTTTGAGTTCCTAGACTTTAAGCAAGAAACATGTTCTAGAACAATATGATTTAAGATGTCTTATGTTGAAGCATCAATTCAAATATTTATACTAAAGGAATCATGATGCTTCAAAAACATTAACTAACATTAGTCGGAAATTGGAATCAATTGAGACTCACGAGGACTTACTTCTTAAGGTCAAAGTAGACTCTCCTAGAATAGGTGTAAGATATGAGTATTTTATAAGTGATTTGCTTTTCTTTGGTTTGCCCCTAACTAATGCATATAAAAAATGGAAATGTGTTAAAATATTGAGGTTAACGACCTCATGGTTTATTTAAGACATGAGCTTTATGGAATAATGAGACGTTCTTATGATCATTATAGACAATGATCTAGTGAGGGAAACCCTCCAAGAAGTTATAATTGTCATGGATCCCATCATTTATTTTCATAATTTCAACTTTTCAAGAATGATATGCTACCGAATGCAATTGCCTATCAACCCTAGTCCATAATGAATGAAATGTGATTGGGTCCATAGAAAAACCTTTCAATGAGACCACATAGTCTAGAAACTTTACTTGGTTGTGATTAAAATTGTGCTTTTACAATCTAGCATAAAATCATATTTCTACAATCTCTATAAAACTTGACGAACAAAAGTATCATGCTTTTCTTGAGTTTTGATTACGTGAGAATGTCATGAACTAAACTACGATGGAGATGTAAATGAAGTCTCAAAAATATCATTTACTATATATTAGAAATTCGTTATTGCATTCTTGAGGCAGAAAGAATTTGATAAGTCCATGTAGATCACGAAAATTAGTCTTCCCTTCATTCTCGAGAATATTGGTCTTTACTTTATGGAGGACAGATGTGAACTCTAATATTTCGCCAATAGTTGGATCTATAAGTTGGAAGATGGAGTTGCTAACACCAACAGGATCCTGAAACTAGCTTTGTGAGAAACTCACAATAGATATTCTTGTGAGAGTTCTTGATTGCATATAACAATCGGCAACGATTCGGTTTGAACCGAACCAAACCGCAAAACCGTAGTTTAACAGCTAAACGGTTTCAAAGGTACAATTCGGTTCGGTTCGGTTTCAACAATAAAAAACCGCAATTTAAACGGTTTTTTATTTTTTTTATTTTTCTTTTTTAAATTGTAAAAAAAAATTAAAAATTCTAAAAATTGTTTTTAAACAATATTTTCATTTTTAGACATTATTCTCACATTTTAGGAACATCTTAAAAATTTTAAAAATTTTAAAAAATGAAATATTATTTTAAAAAATTTGACCTATGTTGAATACCGAACCACGAAACCACGGTTTTTACGGTTTAATGGTTTAACAGTTTGAAAAATGTTAGAACGGTTTGGTTCGGTTTGGTTCAAGTTTCAAACTTTTTAAACGGTTCAGTTCCAAACCGGTTCGATTTGGACCCTCTCAAACCAAACCAAACCGTTGCCGATTGTTAATTGCATACCCCATGATGAAATTGGTTCATTCAGCCTCCTTTGTGCATGATTTATAGCACACAAACACAAGAATCTTTAAATGACCTAAACACAAGAATCTTATTATAATCATTCTCATATTATTTATATCTCCGAGCTTTCTTATAATAGTGCAAATCACGCTACTGTTGTACCCATCAACAAGGTCACAGCTAATCCAACTCTAACAAAACATTGACTGGGTATGACGTGATGGGATGCATTTGATTCACCAAATGCACTTGATTTGAGAATTCTTGGAACTCAAACTTTGATGGATGACATACCTTTGTACATGAAAGCTTCTTGATACAAAATTAATAAATTTGATTCTAGTTGTTGAACCCATCGTGATAGCTTCTTGTTATTACTGTGTCTAGGCACTCACATGTTGGAGGTCCTTGAGCACCCTATGATTTTCTTGCTTTAGCCCCATAAATATGGTTGTGAGGGAGACAACAAGTTCAACCTCAACAAAAGTTCCAATTCTTAGAGATATGCCATTGACAATTGCTATGATATCCTTTAAGGACGAGCAATATATTTAGGTTGTGACAAGGTTGATGATAAGGTGGGGACATTTGTGCCATTAGTCACAATATCTCATAGAAACTGATTCAACATTAGACAAATATAAGAAAGGGCCAAAGTTTCATCATGACTCATGTCATGAATTTGGTTCATATAACGTTCATATCAATTAACTGATTTTAAAATTTAGACCACCACTCATATGTGACATAAAATTGGATTTCAATTAATGTGACAAGCATTTTATTTTTCATTGATAGAATTTCAACAAACAGCTTATACAACATATATGGCTAGCAAATATTTATCACCCTATAGCACAATATACAACATAATTTTATCCAAAATATATACACATTCAATGGCTGCCTGAACCAACAAGCGCAAGAAGAAATTTCTTGTAGTTACCAGATGTATCAGATGATATCATATCTTCTAATCGTTTGTTGTACTCCCGACTGAACTCTGCCTTAATATTTTGCATATCAATTTCCGCTCTCGTCACAATCACACGAATCAATATCTCATCACGCGTTCCGATTCCTTCCATTGATTTGTGTAGCATCTGCAAAATTATCAACCTTATTCTGTAACACTTTCAAGTAGAGAAATTGGTGGATAAACTGAACTCACAAATCATGAAGGAAAAATCACTAGGTCAAAGAAAGACATCTCAAAACCATATATACAATATGCACAAGATATATATTAACTTCCAACAGAAGACATCTGAAAAATATATATGCCATTATGCACAAGATATAAATTAACGTTCACCTTTGCAAAGTACTTTGGTGGATGTTGTACACACTGAATTATTGCCCTCAATGAATTCAAAAAATGTCCAGATGTTTCCCTCTTCATCGCCTATAATAAAACAAGGGGGCAAATCAGCACAACATGATACATGTAAAGTCTTTCAGTGCATTACATCTATTTCCATTCATTGCAATGAATTGACGATAACAGAGAGAAGACGAAGAATTTACCAATGAGCTATCATATTAGCTACTACAAATGTGATTTAGCAAAAGATCGTAAAAATAAGACCTCTTTTTCAAGCTTTTCAAACTAGGCTTTAAAATAACTCCTGAAAGGCAATGCTAATAGATACAACATGAAAGCTTGGTCGGAGTAACAGCATAATTCTACCAATCCTATTGCCTGGAAATAGGAGCAACTATATTGTACTAACACTCTAATTCTATTAAACTTTTAAGTCCTATTATTGGAGATGAAGAAAGTATGACACAAACCTTTTCTATATCCCGACCATACATTAGTTGGTATTTATGGAAAGAAGCAGTCAACTGTGCTGCACTTCGAGTGCTTAAGATGTGAATTATGGTTGCCTCGTCTGTACCTAACCGTCCTTCACCCGCTTGATAGAGTGTCTTGGCATCATTCTCTGCCAGGTGCTCATCAATATAAGGAGTTTCTGGCCTATGGTTATTGAGATATGCAAGAAGAAGCTGCAATACATTATCAAGGAAAGAAACTTATCAGTGTTCACAAGTCATATAGCATCTTCTACAATCTTTTTGTTTTTAGGGAAAACTCCAAATTACCCCTGAGTTTTTAATTATTTCTCAACGGCCCCTGAAGGAGAAAAATGCAGAAAATTTAAACATACAATTGCTAAGTAGCATATACGTATATAATTGATTGTGAGGGGTTGATCAAAGGCCTATGGGAAAATAAACAAAACCCCAGGGATATTTCACGGTCTTCCCATTCTGTGTTTAAAAATCTGCCTATAGAAAACATAAAAAAGAACAAACTAAACCACACAACTAAAGAACAGTGAAAATAAATTGGATAGGAAATGCGTAGGATGAAAGTAACCTTCCTATAGTCTCCACTAGTATCTGAAGAAATGTCCTCATCAAGCGATCGCTGATACATTGAATTGTAAGCATGTCGTATTGCTTGTAACTGTGATGTTGTCCGAGAACAAACCATCTCAATCAAGGCAGTATCCTGAGTACCCCATCCACGGAGAGCTTCCCTCATGATGGTAGCATCTCTTTCAGGTGCATCTTGCATCCAAAGAATAACTGCTTTCTGCAAGAGTAGCAAAAAATACACCAGCCATATGTTTAATCAACAATCCAGAGTGAGAAGATGATGTTTGAAGGTTCATTCCACAAAAAACCAAGGAAACAACACCACCTATGCCTAATGTTTTGTATATTCATCAAGACACCCCTTGGTTAATCAGACATGACCGAAATGCCCCTGACATTTATGTGAATTCAATCAGCCATTAATTTGGTTCTAGTTTGGATTTCCATTGTAAGGTACGTTTGGACCTAATTATCAAATGACAAGTTAATTAATTAGTTACTCAAAAGCTACATCATCCCTACATAGGGAGAACGGAAAAATTAACCTCTTGATCACCAACTTATAAAACTAATAGTTTGAATGACTCCTGATTAAGCCAAAGTAATTTGAAGGTACTTTTGTAATTTTAAAACTCAAGGGGGTACTTGGCTAATTTTAAAAAACCGGTAGTATCCTAGTGAATCAATGTATCCAGAAAATATTTGGGGTAGATTAATGTACAACTCAACGACTCACCTCCAAGTTTCCATGGAGCTCTGATTTCAATCTTTCAAGGAGATTCTGAGAATAAAGGGTTGGATACAATCGGCGTAGTTCATGCCGTTGCACATAATTTCTGTGTGCCAGAATTGTGATTATCTTCTTCTCATCACAGCCAAAACCTGATTCACCACTACAGAAAATAAATAGGTATTCTTTGCAATAGGACATTGAGGTTTCTTTCACATGAGAAATTCCTTGTCATGTGTAGGACATTTGTTTTTTGAATTTTTCCAGCGCGTAGCAAAATTATTTAGTAAGGGAACAAATTCCAACAGAGAGGCATAAAATTTGTACTAGATTCCTATTGATAGTTTCTCATAAATTCCTGTTGTTTAAATATGAAGAGAGAACTCTATTGATTAGTAATGATTCAAGAATTGCATGTTTGCTGTGTATTTTCCTTTAAGAGTTATTTTTCAAAAACTTTCTTGAAATGTCAACTTACTGTATTTTCCCCACTTTATTGAATGGGATTTGATTTCAGAACTTTCTTGAACAATTGACAGAACATTCAAAAACATATCATCTTCAACAAGTGGTCATCAAAACGTGATTTTTACTGTATTGTAGATGTATTCATTGTTGTATGAAAAACGTTTTGAAGCAATTCAGAGCACATAGCAATGCATATGATCTGTTCTTTGTGCTTTAAACAAAGAAATTGAGAGCACACAGTAGAGTGGCCACGGCTTCCATCAAAAAAGAAAATGTGACCAGTTTCTATATAAGGACAAAACAGACTTCCCATAAACTTTCCAACAAGTTGAAACTTTACTGTTATACTTTCAAATCTAGATCTTCTATAATCTTTCTGAACAATTTCGATCCAGAGATTCTATGACTTAACTAAAACAGCATGTCACATTACCAACTTCAATGTAGGCTTGTTGAATTGGGCATAACTAAAAAAGCTTCATACCAATCTCAATCTAGATTTCCTTCTATTCTTTCCTATTATCTATGAGTGCCACTACCTATGCTTCACTGTTATCAATTTCCATCTATAATTCCCACTAGCTATGCTTCACTGCTACCAATTTATATCGATAATATTATGTCCTATGCATTCAAAAGATGAATTATTTCCTATAAATTGAGCAATTATCTGGTCATCTATTGTTTGAAGTTGAATGTAGATCATCTATATTGTTTTCCTGTAATTTAAACAACTCTCGAATGGAAATTCTACCACGCTTCCATTTAAACCTAGAACTACATCTGATAATGTTTTCTGACATGTAGATCTTTAAAAAACAAAAGTACTGCTGATGAAATCTGAAACCGGTGCAAATATGATGAGAAATGAGCGCTCTTTTTTACTGAGCTACCATTTTATTCTGAAATTTCTGCTAAACGATTTTGGGATTTGATTGTGCCGGACTACGTTTTTGTTAAGGCGTTGTGGGAAATGTAATAAACTAAAGCAGTGAGAAACGAACGGAGCATTCGGGAGATTATGAGGAGGAGGAGGAGAAAGTACCTTTGAAAGCTCGGTAGAGATCTGCACAGTCTTGCATGGCGGTCGGCATGGGTCCCGGAGGAGGGATGATGGTGGACATATCCACACAAAGAATGAAGAATGAGTGGAAAACGAAAAGGGGGGGGGATCGAAAGAGCAGAAGAAAGAACGTCGAAAGGGGAATGAGAACCAAGAAGATGAAGATGCAAAAAGAATGAGGGGAAGAAAAAATGAAGAAGAAGAAGAAGAAGAAGAAAGGAGACTGCGATCAGAGGTGCGTAGGAATAAGAGACGGTAACAGGTGAAGGAGGTGCTTCCATGGCAGAATTTTCAACTGTCTGTAGGTCATGCGCGTCGTGCGTGTCAGCCATCGCGATCATCATCATCATCATCATTAAAAATAAAATTAAAAACCCAAAAAAGTAGTTCAAATTACAACGCCTAAAGCAAACCTAAACTAAACTGTAATGACTTTATTACTATCTACATATCTATTGTATCCACTTGAATGGATTATCCTAGAAGAAAGAAGAAGAAGAAAAACTATTGAATGCAATGCACATGAGTTCCATCATAGTACGTAAATTACTCGAATGCATTGGAAAACATTCTTTTCCGTACGAATGCGTATGTTATGGAAACATTCTTTATGTTTTTTTTTGTTTTTGGGGGGCACTTTTTACCTTAACTTTCTTACCTTAAAAAAAGTTACCTTATACTAAATAATGAATACAAAAGTATGGTATTTACCATACGTGGAGGGTTTTTACCATACTCGGATGATTAGAACATTCTCAAGTGCGAACGCGCGTATGGTTCATACTATGAGTTCCATAGAGAACGGACACGTGGGCTGTTGTTGAATGGAGATGATGTGTATGGATAGTCCGTGGATAACTAATAAATAGATATAACCAAATATAGATCGGTTAGAGACATATGTGAATGTGTAAGATAAATATGAGATGCCGCCCAGATGTAAGTAGACGTCCGATGGCGAGCTTTTGTACAATCAACACAAGGTATATGTCTATAGTAGTTGAGGATGATAGGATAATTTAGGCAAGGCCTACCTGATAAGGGGACTAAAGTTGTGTACAAAAGGACATGTTTAATTAATGGAATATATTCTTTTTTGAAAAAAAAAAAACAAAACTACATACATAAATAATATAAATAAATAAAGTCAAGGTCAAGGTCTTCTTCTCTGGTTGAAATTCTTGCATTCATCCCTACCATCTTCTTCTTCTTCTTCTTCTTCTTCTTTGCTTTGACTCTCATGCTTCTCCTTGGGGTTTCTACGTACACACATAGTGACACTCACATAGTCACACATAGCATAACATGGACATCTATCTTATCCACATACTTTTAACCTTCCACAAGTTTCATACTAACCTTCTCTAAAATCAAGTTACCTTTGGATATTTTCAATAACTCAAGAGATAGATACTATAATGTTTAAGAGATTTCAGTTCAACTTCTCGATTTGATTATCAATGAAATATTCAAAATTTAAGCTAATTAATCTTCTTGCCTCATGATTAATTTCTAATTTCTTAAATCTACTTGGATCAAGACATAGCCAACCTACCACCAACATCCAATACCAACTGATATTTGGACAATTAGTATCTTGGAAGAGGTAACATGAAAAAGCCTAGCCCACACCATTAGTGTCTCATAACTTTAGTCTTCAACCTTATGAGCTAATGTTTCTTATGAGGATATCTAGGCATCATATTTATGCTTCCTCCAAATGCCCCTTCAATACTTGTGTTTTTCTAAAAGGTTCTTCATTTATTGGTTGTCAAGATCACGATAATGCATGCACCTATCATTTCCTCTATCTGATCACTTTAGTGAACATACCCACACATTTTTGTAAATATTAGTGACCTACCCTCACCTACATCATGTTTATGCTTCCTCCAAATGCACCTTCAATACTTGTGTTTTTCTAAAAGATTCTTCATTTATTGGTTGTCAAGATCACGATAATGCATGCACCTATCATTTCCTCTATCTGATCACTTTAGTGAAGATACCCACACATTTTTGTAAATATTAGTGCCCTACCCTCACCTACATCATGCGTACATAATAACGCCCTAAGTTTATATCTTAGATACATCCACTTGTAAAGTTTGAATTGTGGAATATAGAAGCCAATAATTTTGTGTATCGATACACATTCTCTCTCTCTCTCTCTCTCTCTCTCTCTCTCTCTCTCTCTCACACACACACACACACACATTCTCACTCTCTCACGTTGTTCATGGTTTCTTAGTCTTCTAAGTCTAAACCCCTCATACATGTGTGCATTGTAATTCCATATATACATCACCTACAAATTTGCTATTTTCTATTCAGAACAATATTAACACATTGTAGAACTCACCATAACTATCCATACAAACAATTTCCTCAACATAAGACTTTGAGAGTATATGTACATCAAGAATAGAGATTACCCAAACGTGAGGTATGCGGTTGAAGAGATGTGAATCCAACTTCTCAAATTGATCATCAATGGCACATCATTATGAAACTCAGCGTGTTGAATCCATAACGTTTAAGAGACATAAGGAATTCAACTTCTCAATTTGATTTGTCAATGGCATATAGTATAAGTTATAACATATTTCAACTAGTAAAATTTGCTTTTGTAGCTCGCGATTATTAGATTAATCTACTTTAATCAACTATCAGTTTTTGAAATTTATACCACCATCCATACATAGTTGGATATTATGGACTTTGATTGACAGCAACATGCTTTTGATTACTCATCAACAAGATTTCGACAAACAAATTCATGGATCAATTTACGCAATTGCCTTCAGAATATATACATATATGGGCTAACTCTAAGGAATGTTTATTCACAGCATACAACACAATTTCAACTAATTTAAACACATATATACATTCAATGGTGGCGTGCACGGACAAGCGCAAGAAGAAACCACTTGCAGCTACCGGAGGTATCAGATGATATCATATCTTCTAAACTTTCATTGTACAGACGCTGGAACTCCATCTTAATAGCTTGCAAATCTATTTCCGCTCTTGTCACAATCACGCGAATCAGTGCATCATTATTGGTCCGAAATCGATTCATGGACCAGTATAGCATCTGCAAAACATTTAACCCAGCCGCCCTTTCATTTAGTAACCATCAATTTCATGTGGAGAAAGATCAATAGGCCAAAAGAAAGCCCTCTCAGAAATCACGAATACAATGTGCACAAATATGCAGGTATAAATTAACGTCCAAATCTCACCCTTGCAAAGTACTCGGTTGGATTACGTACACACTGAATTATTGCCTTCAATAGCTTGGAGAAATTTCCAGATGTTTCAGACTCCATTGCCTAGAATAAAACGAAGACATATCATGCAAATCAGCACAATGCGATACACAATCTCATAATTGCATACATTGCAACGAATCGACCATTTTACACAAACACAGAGAGCGAGATAGAGAGAGAGATAGAGACAGAGAGACAGAGAGATTTAGACAGAGTCAGAGACAGAGATGCTCGTTTACGATCCTAGGAAGGTTACCAAGCTTTGCTTGTTTCGTGATGCTCGTTTGAACAAATAAACATCCTAAAACCCTAATAATTACTGGATTTATTAACCTAAAGGGCGCCAACACCTTAAAAACCCTAACAAGAAATACGATGAAAGAATAGTGTATGATCCCAACCGTCTCAATATCCTGGCTGTAGCGCTCCTGGTAGCTATGAAAAGCAGCATTCAACTGCCTCGCAGTTCGAGTGCTGAATATCTGAATTATGGCTGCCTCGTCGGTACCTAGTCTGCCTTCGCCTGCGTTATAGAGCAAAATGGCATCATCGTGCGCCTGGGATTTCTCATCAACAGTAGTTTCTTGCCTAGGGTTAGTGATGTATGCCATCAGAAGCTGCAACAACACATTATCAAGAAAAGAAACTTGTCAGTCATCTGGAGTCATCTGGCATTCAGCTTCGTTATTTCCCCAGATGATGCTCCTAAAGGAGGGGAAAATCTGACAATTTATTTGACCATATCATGCAATCAGACAATTAGTTAACATGCTTAGGATGAACATACCCTCCTATAGTCACCACTTGTATCTGAAGTAATGTCCGCATGGAGGTTCCGCTTATACATTGAATTGTAGGCTCGCTGTATTGCTTCTAACTGTGATGTGGTGCGAGTGCAAATGATTTCGATCAAAGCAATGTCATTTGTACCCAATCCATGGAGGGCATCCCTCAGGATGGCCGCATCTCTTTCCACTGGTTCCAACATCCAAAGAACAACTGCTTTCTGTGTGTATAACCAACAATACACAAGACCTATGTCTTAATCGAGAATGACAGCATGAGAGAAACAATTTTATGATCAATAGCAGCAAACTTTTCAATCAATTAGTTACTCACTAGCTAAGTCACCACAACTTAGGGGCAAACTATGCAATCAAGCTCTTAACTGATAAATCTTATCATTTTAATACGGTGCTTATTAAAATGATTAGACTGCTAAGTAAATTTGAAAGATAGTTCCATCATTTGAAAATCTGGTGATATCCCGGCAAATATACAAAAGTTCAAGGCAGATTGATTTCAGCCCAAGCACCAACCTTTAAATTTCCGTGGAGCTCTGTTTTCAATCTATCAAGGAGATCCTCCCGATAACAGAGGTGATACTGTCGGCGTAGTTCTTGCCTTTGCACACAATTTCGGTGTGCGAGAATCTCGATGACCTTCTTCTCATTGCAGCCCAAACCTAATTCATCACCACAGAAAACAAATTAGTATTCTTTGCAATAACAGGGCCTCTGAGGGAACAAAATCTGACCCAAACATATAAAATTTGCACTTGATTATTCTCCTTGGTATTTTCTCACTATTTCCTATAGTTTCCACATGTAGATTCAACAACTGTATGTTCACTGTGTGTGTTTCAAAACATTCTTTAAATTTTCAAGACATATATATATATATATATATATATATATATATAATCAACACAGTCGCGTCTTCAGTCTATATTCCCCCCTTTCTAGAGTGAGGTAGGTTTTCAAATCTAGATCTCTTACAAACTTTCTGACGAGAAGTTAAATAAAGAATTGTTATTTTATACTTCACTCTCACCTTTTCAATCTAGATTTCCAATTAACAGCATGTCACATTATCGATTTCAATGTGGCTAATATAACAGAACTTCATTGCTACGTCTAATCTCATGAGTGTAGATGTCCTCTAATCTTTCCTGCTACTTACGTTATCAGTGATGGACAATTACCGCACTACCCTTGCTTCATTGTCACCAGTTTCTATCTACATTCTTCTTTCGTATTTATTGAGCAGATCAATTCTTTCCTATACATTTAATAGTTTGGTAGAATTATTACTGCAAGTTGAATGTACATCTCCTACACGGTACTTATCAGTAATTTAAACTCTACTTTGTTGTTATTTTCGACCTAGATTTGTGGCTTCCAATGTTTTCTGACATTAAAACCTAAAAATAATAATAAAGATTGCTAACAACATCTGAGACATGCAATGAAGAATGACCGGTCTTTACATTACTGGGCCACAATTTTGGCCCATCTGCGGAGTTTCTGCTAAGCATTCTTTTCTTGTTCTATTTGCAGACCCAATTTCTGCTATGGCCATATAACATAATGCGGAATCTAACATACGAAAACGAGTCGGACATTTGGGAGAGCGTGAGGAGGAGAAGGAGAAGGAAGAAGAAGCTACTACCTTTGAAAGCCTCGAAGAGATTGACACAGTCAGTCTGTTTAGCGAATGGCATGGCTCCTGATCAGTTCAAAATTTTCGGCGAAGAAAGGAGAAGAAGATTATGAACAAGCAGAGGAAGGGAGGGAAGGAGAATTGGGAAACTGCGAAGAATGAAGATGGCAAAGACTGAAGAAGATCAAAATGCAGACGAAGGGAGGCTCAGTTGGAAGCTGGAATGGATGAGCAAATCGAGCTGCCATGGCCCAATTTTATACCAGCTGAATGTGTGTGTGTGTGTGTGTGTGTGTGTGTGTGTGTGTGAGAGAGAGAGAGAGAGAGAGACCTGCTATTGACTTTATGTTACAAGGACTTGCTAACAACACGTGAGACGCCCAATTTAAGAATAGTCAAGACTTTTCATTACATGATTGGTCTTTGAATTTTTATGTGTACTCAACATATATGTTCTTTATAGACCGAAAGCCTTATACCAACTGAATGTTTGCGTGCCTGCATGCATATGTGTGTGTGTGTGTGTGTGTGTGTGTGTGAGAGAGAGAGAGAGAGAGACCCATCTATCATGACCTACTATTGACTTTATGTTACAAGGACTTGCTAACAACACGTGAGACGCCCAATTTAAGAATAGTCAAAACTTTTCATTACATGATTGGTCTTTGAATTTTTATGTGTACTCAACATATATGTTCTTTATAGACCAAAAGCCTTATACCAACTGAATGTTTGCGTGCCTGCGTGCATGTGTGTGTGTGTGTGTGTGTGTGTGTGTGTCTGAGAGAGAGAGAGAGAGAGACCCATCTATCATGACCTGCTATTGACTTTATGTTACAAGGACTTGCTAACAACACGCGAGACGCCCAATTTAAGAATAGTCAAGACTTTTCATTACATGATTGGTCTTTGAATTTTTATGTGTACTCAACATATATGTTCTTTATAGACCAAAAGCCTTATACCAACTGAATGTTTGCGTGCCTGCGTGCATGTGTGTGTGTGTGTGTGTGTGTGTGTGAGAGAGAGAGAGAGAGAGACCCATCTATCATGACCTGCTATTGACTTATGTTACAAGGACTTGCTAACAACACGTGAGACGCCCAATTTAAGAATAGTCAAAACTTTTCATTACATGATTGGTCTTTGAATTTTTATGTGTACTCAACATATATGTTCTTTATAGACCAAAAGCCTTATACCAACTGAATGTTTGCGTGCCTGCGTGCATGTGTGTGTGTGTGTGTGTGTGTGTGTGTGTGAGAGAGAGAGAGAGAGAGACCCATCTATCATGACCTGCTATTGACTTTATGTTACAAGGACTTGCTAACAACACGTGAGACGCCCAATTTAAGAATAGTCAAGACTTTTCACTACATGATTGGTCTTTGACTTTTTATGTGTACTCAACATATATGTTCTTTATAGACCAAAAGCCTTATACCAACTGAATGTTTGCGTGCCTGCGTGCATGTGTGTGTGTGTGTGTGTGTGTGTGTGTGCGTGCGTGTGTGTGCGTGTGTGTGTGAGAGAGAGAGAGAGACTCATCTATCATAATGTGCTTTTGACTCTCTGTGTGTGATGTGTGAGTCTTGAGAGAGAGAGAGAGAGTGTGTGTGTGTGTCACTCAAGAGAAACCCATCGATCATGACTTACTTTTGACTTTTTGTAGTAAGGACGTGCTAACAACATCTGAGACGTGCACTGAAGAATGGTCAAGACTTTTCATTACAAGATTGGTCCTAACTTTATAGACCAAATCTTATACTAAATCTATCCTCTCGGACCTAACGTTCACATTTTTTTTGCAATTTGTAAATCTTCCACTAGTTTCGCTTAATAGATTCTATTCTCTTTGGTGTCTAATTTGCTCGCTTTAAAACACACACACACAAACACAAACAAACAAACATCTTAGTTCATCCATTCCTCTACATATAATTAATTATATGTCTTTGCTTTTTACAAAGATGAGATCTAGCATCATTAAGACGATTCAATCCATTCGGTTCAGTTGGTAGGAACTACAAGTTGCAACTATACTTTATGAAGCTTCAATCAATTAAAGTTTTCTTTTCATAGCTTTAACCTAGCAATAACTTTGACATGGATGAGTTGACCCAATATATATGGAAGTCATGATTTAAAGTACACATAAAAGGTAGTAAATACACCAATTGTTGTGCATGTACTCGTTGATTGATGTTGTTTGTTCACCCCCTGTTTTGTGTTTTGTAATCTTGCATTGTGTTCATTGTTGCATCAAATTTCACCATTGTAATTGTAATGCATGCTAATGTTATTGAGATCTCAGGCTCAACAATGTAGTCAACCTATGCTATAGTCTTCCATAACCATATAACAAAAGTTAGATGCCATAGCATTGAGGGAGGATAGGTTAAATACCTCAGTCACTCTCACATTCATTTCAAGATTGGTCCTAACTTTTTTATGGGTACTCACATATATGTTCTTTATAGACCAAGTCTTATATGAAATCTACCCTCTTAAATCTAATGCTCATTTTGTTTTTGTAATTTGTAAATCTTCCCCAGTTTCGCCTACTAGATTCGATTCACTTTGGTGTCTAATTTGCTCTCTCTATAACACACACACACACACACACACACACATCTTACTTACGCTATCCATTCCTCTACATATAATTAATTGTATGTATTGGTGTTTTACAAAGACGAGATCTAGATATGTTATCAATGACTTTTCGCATGAGCTTCATTAAGACAATTCAATCCATTGGATTCCTTGGTGGGAACCACAACTAGACGTTATGAAGCTTCAATCAATTAAGAGTTTTTCATAGCTCTAAACAAACAACAATGTTTACACGAATGAGTTGTCCTAATATATACGGAACTCATGATTTAAATGGAATTCAATTCAAATTACTAAATATATGCAACATGCGAAACAATCAAGGCATCTTAATCTTGCATCGTGTTCGTTGGCAAGCTCAAACCAGGATTTGTGCATGTGATCACACTCGCTAGAGAACATGCATTAAATTTCACCGTCGTCATTGTAATGTATGTTTTAGATGGATATTGTGACCCATGGAGGTCAAGACTCATTGCACCTACCCTTGCGACCTACCCCAAGGATATATGTGAGATAAAAAACATGCCCACCAATTTCATGAGAGACATGACAAACATAATGATATCTTTGAATGGAAGACCAAAATAACATACATGGACCAAAAGTTTGAGTCTCCATCATTCTTTTGGAATCATAAAATATATTCGTCAATGCATAAAAAAAGTCAGCAACATAACCTTGATAAATAAAATCCCCCCCCACCTAACAATTTACATGTTGCAAGAGGGTGAGTTTCATTAATTGTATCATATAAAGCGATAAAGGATGAAAGCAATGGCAGAGAGCTTGAAAGATTTTCAAGTTCCAATTTAAACACGTGAGGGGTTCATGACATTTACAAAGCTATTCTCAATGCCTAAATTTGTCATAGTTTCCATCATAGTATGAACCATACATCCATTCGCATTCGTGAATGTTTCAATCATTCGCGTAAGAAAAACACCCTCAAAGAATGATAAATACCATACTTTCGGATTAACTATTTATTATGAGGTAAATAAGCCTAAAAAATGGAAAAAAACAAAAAAAAAACACAAGAATGTTTGAATAACATTCGCATTCGTTTTCCAATGTAGGAAAACGAATGTTACGCTAGACGAACACGAATTTTACGTACTAAACTTTCCATGACGTCATCCCATGGACATTTTGAGGGTCTTCTCAAAGGATGTTCTTGGAACTCATGAAATCATATTGATTTAGTTGGATTGGTGGTAAGTTGACCATAACGGACATGGTTGCAAGAAAATCTTCTTGAAATTCATTAAGAACTTGCCAAAACTAGGACCAAGAAATATGACTTTTGTGTAGCTTTGTAGCCACAATAGACAACTATGTCTAATTGGCAATGTTCATAAAAAGCGTAGGATCTGCTTTCATGAATATGTTCACGTTGTTTCTTGTCTGCAAGTTGCAAATGTTAACGTTTTAGTTTGAAATGTTCCTCACATTTGTAGTACTCCTACTAAACTCTGCTACACAAAGACATAGAATTGGAGCAACATCAAATTCATGCAAATACATTTTTAAGTCTTGATTTCTAGCTTGTCAATGGTTTTTCACATTCCATATGTCATATCAATGTACATCCACCCATGATTATTGTTATACAACATCATAGATTTTACTACATGACGAACAAGTGGGGCCAATTAAACCGTTGTTAATTGTGAAGGTGGTCTTTTTAATTTAGCAATGGATGTTGACCACGGCAATACAAGGTGTAGGAGGAATGAAATCTAGGAACGCTCCCTTCTCTATGTTTACATCCACAAGGACTATAGTAAATTACTTGCTCTCAAAAGACAAAACGACCCAAATGTAAAAGAAAATTAAAGGAAAGGATAAAAATACATGAGAAGCTAGAATGTGTGGAATCTCGGATTTGCAATAGTGCATACATGACTTGAGAACCCAAGCCCAAGCATTAGTTGTGGAGAGCGCATAAACAAATACAAGTGGCGAAAAGTGTTAATGGATGCCTCGTTTAATAAAATGTAGTATTGTTTGTGACAAGCTTTTGTACATATGTTCATATTGAGAATAGTTAACTACCCACATGATTGGGGAGCATAAATCTTCCAAACTTAACTAGCGGAATCTTGTTGGCATTTAAAGTTTTCCAAAAGGTTTTGGAGCTTTGCCAAAATGGATTCATTAATTCTCTTAAACGACCATGCAAAAAGTGGCATGCAAAAATTTAATAAAAGCAAAATATCAATTGCACGTTTCTCAATCTAACATGAAGTGGTCAAGAGGATAGTGACCAATGTCAAAAGTTTTTCATTGGTATTCTCAAACATCTAATTCATTATTCAACTCTTGATTTTGTGCAACTAATTTATGAGAGAGGATAGCCAAAATAGAGTACTAACTCATGGGGTTGAATTATCTATCTATCTTGGTAGCCATAGACAATGACATTGTTCAACTTGTAAAGGGAGACTTTTTGACTTTGTCAAAATTGAGCTTGAATCTTGTCATCAAACCAAAGGAACTCCAAGACATGATCCATAGGAAATCATAAACATTGTTCTTAGGTCTTGCATATACCGTACCAAAAAAGGTTTTCCCCATTAAAGAGCAGGCCGACCATACACTAGTGACTTCACCACTTTTTGCATCAAATGATCCACATTGATTGTGTGAAGGATGCCTTAGTGGACATCCCAAATTTGTATAATGACAGTGCATTTGCCAAATCATTGTCAAGTGTACATGAGAACTCACGATTCAATAGAGGAAGTAGATCGATATTTGAAAATTTTCGTAATAGATCTAAGTTTTGGGGATAGTTAAAAGCCATAGAGTCAAAAGAGTTGTATTTGGGGACATTATGTAAAAAGAGTTGTTAGGTTAACTTGAATCTCCAAGACATTCATGTTCTTTTGTGTATTTGGCCTATATCCTATGGCAATAATATAAGCATTTGCTATTCATATATAACACACACTCTCTCTTATTTTGGGTGGTAAGTGGGTTAACTATTTGGTCCATCCTCTTGACCCCACACTAAGTCCTTATCCACCAAAAGTCAAAAGTTGGTTTTCATGGATAATCCTTGACCTTCTTTCTTTCTTTCTTTCTTTCTCTCTCTCTCTCTTAGTCAAAGCTAGTCATGATGGATGATGCCTTGACCTTCTCTTTATCTCTCAGTCAAAAGCTAGTCATGATGGATGATGCCTTGAACTTCTCTCTCTACGCAGACAACATTGTCTTGCTCTCAGAGTCGGAACACGACCTATAAAAGCATCTTAATGCCCTAGATGACTTTTGTACACAATGAGGACTAGTAGTGAATCTAACGAAAACTAAAGTCCTTATCTTTCATACATCGTCCTGAGTTAGGAGTAAATGTCACCTAATCCTCTCTCATAAACTAATTGAGGTCGTGGGATCATATGTATACTTGGGAGTCACTTTTAGTGCTCGCTCAGGTAAATTCTCGATGACCCAGGCAACCAAAGATAGGCTAACGAGAGGGTAAACATCCCTCTCACTCTTAGATAGACAATGCCACCAGTCATACTTTCAAGAGCCACGGACTAAGGGATGGCTCTTCGACTCATTAGTGATCCCTTCCCTCATGTATGCATCAGTAGTATGGGCTCCAGGTCTACCATCTTTCATGTGGACGCAATTAAAGAGACCTTTGGTGACGATGTTATCACATCAACTCTGAAGCAAATTGACGGTACCACATGACATTATTAGAGCAGAGTTCAGTCTACCCCCGATGTTAGTAGAAGCGCTCTTTCAAGTGGTAGTTTTTATTCATCAGATCCTTAGTCAACCACAAGATAGGATATCCCATCGAGCCTTTGAGGCATCATGATCCCTACATGCATCTTGGTATAGCATTGTGGTGAGTTGGTTACTTGCAAACGCCATAGACATTAATAACCTACCTCCCCTTAAGTACAACCATGGGACTGGTCAAACTCTAATCTCTCATGAAGACCGTAATAAAGTGATACACCAAGAAATATGACAAATTTACACTCGATATAAATGGATCACACCACGAGAGCCACTCCCATCGAAAATGTTGTACTATAAGGAACACTTCTTGCATTTCTCTAAGTTAGGTTTTATTACACGACCAAGATATCTAGATACATTCTTATCAAATGCACTAAGGGTGGCCATTGGACAACTTAGGATATCATCTCACCAACTTGAGATTGAGAATGGTCGGGCTAATAGAGTCCCTAGAGAGGAAAGGCTATGTAGGTTATGCCATATAAAGATAGAGGATGAGTATCACTTCACATGCAAGTGCCCAACTTATGCCAAGATACGAGCAGAATACCAAGACATATTAGGACCCTCTCCCACCCTCTCAAAACTATTAGATACCCCGAGTGTAAAGAGACTAGGTAGGTATATCTTAGAACTAAAACAATATAGGGAGAATAAATTACAAAGTGTTAACCATAACCCTTTTACTATTCATCAACATGTAACTACTGTAATTTTTCAGGAACAAGGGGAGACGATGAATGTGGATACATTTACGCCGCTCGGCCTCTCCCTTGAGGAAGCAGAAATGCAAAGAACAACCAAACGCCCTCGGATATTGGGCTTTAAAACAAGTCGACGTGGAGTAGAAAAGATTAAGAAGATAAGGGAACGTGAGCTACATCAACTAGAAGCTATGGTTGGGGTATCTTTTATATTGGGACCACGGGCCACATCCACATCACAACCCTTTGACCTCCCGCTTCTCTTCGAGAGACTTGGATGGAAATGAAATTAGGCCTAGTTTAACATCGTTTTCATTGTAGAACATGTTTTTTATATAGAACAGTTTTGTTATTTTGTTAGAACTATTTAGCTTAAACTCTATTTTTATCTTATTTTTATTTTTACTTTCGATGAATGGGTAAATATCCCATTTTTTTGTAAACCATTTGTCTCATGGGCCAATTTTGGCCTTAGAAGACGTTAATATATCTTTCTTTCTTTCTCTCTCTCTCTCAGTCAAAAGCTAATCGTGATGGATGATGCCTTGACCTTCTCTCCCTCTCTCTGAGTCAACCGCTAGTCATGATGGATGATGTCTTGACCTTCTCTCTCTCTCTCTTTCAATCAAAAGCTAGTCATGATGGATGATGCCTTGACCTTCTCTCTCTCTCTCTCTCTCTCTCTCTCTCAATCAAAATCTAGTCATGATGGATGATGCCTTGACCTTCTCTCTCTCTCTCTCTGTCTCAAAGACTTTCACTGTATGGGATGCCGCCATGGAAGCTCCACTTGCACCCCCCACCCCTCTATTCAATGGTGAGGACGGTGATGGTGATGCCATGACTCTCTGTGTCTCTCTCAATCCACACACAGAGACAGACTCTTACTTTTTCATGGTATAAATTTCCACCATAGAACCTCCAGTTCCACATCAATTTCACCTTTCAACTGAGCCTCACTCCTCCTTCTTCTGCATTTTCATCACCTCCATTCTTCTGCAGTTTGATCTTCTTCATTCTTCTATCTTTCTTTATTCAGTCGTTGTTTTGAATATCATTCTTCCTTCAGAAGCCATGTCAAGAATCCAAGAGGACTGTGTAAATCTCTTCCAGGCTTTCAAAGGTACGTTCTTCTTCTCCTTCGCAGCGCTCAAAATCTCCCAAATGTTCGACTCATTGCTCAATGTTTCCGATATATTAGATTTCACATATGTTCATAACAGAAATATAGTCTGCAAAATGAAAAACAGAAAATATGTTTATCAGAAACTCCAAATTCCTTACAATGCCAGACATGTAGGTAGCACAGTAAAGTAAAGTAAAGACCGTTTGTTTCTCATAGCATGCTTCAGATGTCGTTATCAATACTTATTTATTTTGAGATTTAAATGCCAGAAAACATTTAAAGCAACAAGTATAGGTTGGAATGGCAACACAGTAGTTTAAATTAAAGACACTCAAAAGAGGAATTTCTTATGTGAAAGAAACTTCAGAGGCCCGGCTAGTATTGCAAAAGAATGATCTGATTTGTCTTCTGTGGTGATGCTTTAGGTTTGGGCTGCGATGACAGGAAAGTCATCGAGATTCTCGCACACAGGAATTATGTGCAACGGCAAGAACTACGCCGAGAGTATAAGATACATTATGGCGACGATCTCATTGATAATTTGAAATCGGAGCTCCACGGCAAATTTGAGGTTCGTATTTGGGTTGAACATCCATCAATCCTCCCCGAACGTACCCTTCAAATTTACTTAGCTATCTAATCTGTTTTAACAATTTTGCACCAAATTCAAATGATAAGTTTTATAATTAGGAGATTGATTGCATAATCTGCCCCTACTTACCGGTGAATTAGCTAGAGAATAAGTTACAGTTGATCTATATGTCAATCCTTAATTAAGGGCAAACCTATCTTGCAAATTACAACCAAATATGTGGCTGATTTTCCCTACTTAAATATTAGAGGTGTTTAAATTGGTGAAAAGAACCATCAAACGTTATCTTTGTCATGCTGCCATATATCTCGATTTCGACATTATTATATCTGGACCTGTATTGTTGGTTATACACACAGAAAGCAGTTGTTCTTTGGATGTTGGAACCAGCCGAAAGAGATGCGGCCATACTGAGGGATGCCCTCCAAGGATTGGGTACAAAGGACATTGCTTTGATCGAAATCATTTGCTCTCGCACCACATCACAGTTAGAAGCAATACAGCGAGCCTACAATTCAATATATAAGCGGAACCTCCATGCGGACATTGTTTCGGATACAAGTGGTGACTATAGGACGGTATGTTCACCCTAAGCATCTGAGCTCCAATTCAGTCTCACTGCTCTTTATGGTTTCGATAACGTGATATGGTCAAATAAATTTGTCTGATTGTTATCCTCCTTTAGAAGAATCAACGGTTGGAAAGAATGAAAGCTGAAATGCTGGATGACTCCAGAGCACTGACAAGTTTCTTTTCTCTGATAATGTATTATGTGTTTGTTGCAGCTTCTGATGGCATACATGACTAACCCTAGGCAAGAATCTCCTTTCGATGATGAGTCCCAGGCGCTCGACGATGCCAGGTTGCTCTATAAAGCCACTGAAGGCAGGATCGGTACCGACGAGGCAGACATAATTCATGTCTTCAGCTCTCGAACTGCGAGACAATTGAATGCTGCATTCCGTAGATACTGGGAGAGCTACAATCAGGATATTGAAAAGGTTTGGATAGTCATGCATTCTTCATCGTATTTATTGTTAGGGTTTTGTTGGTGCCCTTATAAAAAGTTAGTAAACCTCATTATTAGGGTTTTAGGATGTTTATAACCTCATTATACAAATAAACCTTGCTATCTTTACTACGATCCTAAGCACCTGCGAGGGTAAAGCATTGGTTCTGATCTGATATGAAAACCATGCTGACAAAATATCCTAGAGTTAACAATGCTCAAAATGGGGAGATAACAACCCAAATTGATTTTGCTATTTCACAAGGAATCTATGCCTGGCATCGACCTTCTAGATCACTGTACAGAAAAAACAATCCCCATTGGAAATGTGTTAGTGTTTTAAAGGTGTGTCCCCAAAGGAAACGTAGCCGCATTGCCCGCTAAATAAGCAATTTCGCAAGGACGCCACATTTACAGTTATGTGGAATTGACCGACTTTATATAGTAGGCATTGTGTGTTTGTCTGTAAAATGTTTGATTTGTTGCAATGTATGCAAATACGTACGTTGTGCTAATTTGCATGTAATGTCTTGTTTTATTCTAGGTCATGGAGTCTGAAACATCTGGAAATTTCTCCAAGCTATTGAAGACAATAATTCAGTGTGTACATAATCCAACCAAGTACTTTGCAGAGGTGAGATTTGGACGTTAATTTATACCTACATACTTGTGCACATTGTATTTGTGTTTCTGAGAGGGCTTTCTTTTGGCCTATTGATCTTTCTCCGCATGAAATGGTTACTAAAGGAAAGGTCTGGGTTAAATGTTTTGCAGATGCTATACTGGTCCATGAAAGGGATTGGAACCAATGATGATGCATTGATTCGCGTGATTGTGACAAGGACGGAAATGGATTTGCAAGCTATTAAGATGGAGTTCCAACATCTGTACAATAAAAGTTTAGAAGATATGATATCATCTGATACCTCTGGTAGCTACAAGAGGTTTCTTCTTGCACTTGTCAATGCAAGCCACCATTGAATGTGTGTTTTAGATGAAATTGTGTTGTGTGTTGCGAATATAGTGCAATAAACATTCCGTAATCCATATATGTATGTATTTTGAAGATAATTTGGTCATTAATCTATGAATTTGTTTTGTTAAAACCTTGTTGATAAGTTAATGAAAAGCATGTCGTGTTTAAAGCTTCTTGCGTCGATCAAAGTCTAGTATCAAACCAGGTGTGAATGATGGTATAAATTTCAACATCAATAGTTGACGAGTAGATTAAACAAATAGATTTAAGAAAACATAAAATAATAATGAGGCACGAGGATAAATTAGCTGCTCAAAAATTCAAGCAGATTTACAAGTTGAAATATCTCATCATTATACAAATAGATTTGAGAAATCATAAAATAATAACAAGGCAAGTGGAATTAGCTGCTCAAAAATTGAAGTAGAAGTCACAGCTTGAAATACTTCATGATTATAAGCCATTGATAATCAAATTCAGAAGTTTTTAACTCTTAATTTAAAAACACAAGAAGAAGAGAGGGAGGGGAGGGGTGTTGAAATAGGAGGTTTGGGGACGGGTGTGTTGAAATAGGAGAGCCGCAGTATGAACAAGTAACCTGGAGTAAATTCAAAAGTTAAACTATTGTGGAACTGAAACCAGTTTTACACGGATATCTTCATCACATGAATACTTCAATAACATCCATTGCTCAACTTCATGATTATGTCATGGTTTGAATTAAAACATCGTTTTCTTTCAGTTTTCCGGGAGCATTGTCCAACCTTCAGCACCATGAAATTGGCAATTGCAAATGACAAATGGAAAACCGTGGAAGTGACCTCAAAACCACTCTAAAGTGACTTCAAGAAATAATTTTAGTTCCACACCCTTATGAATTCATCAATGACTAGAAATTTGGTAACAATGTTAATCATGCTTCCCCCAATATGAACAGATCGGTGATACTCAAAAGAGAAAATGATAAGCGATATATTACATAGAACGGGGGCACAAAAAGAGTGAAAAATCAGTAATTGATAAGCACAAGGTCACTTTACCATTCTTATTTTGGTTTCAAGGTTTGATAATAAAAACCTTCAAAGGATCATCATCATAATGGTAGGCATTAATATCACAATCAAAGTAAAATCAAAATAATTCCAAGACTTCGACAAAATATGTTTCAACAAATGCTCAAAAAGGCATCACCAATGTCTCAAAATGGTAACATGTTGGTGAAAGGCAAATGTATTAATTTACTAAAGCAAGACGAAGAAAAGTATTAACATCTATAATGTTTTCACAAGGAGAGTAGTATCAAGGGACATCACATTTGAAACCAAAAAATAGGCAGCTCCCCTCCAATTGCATACACTCCGATTTCCAAACCTACTCAAGGAGATGGAGAGCCAGAACTCAATCATTTGCATCTTATGACCAGGGAAATAATAATAAGGTTTTGATGGCTGAGAATTACTTTGGAGGGTCCCAAATTGCTAAGGCTAGCAATAGTAGCACTCCAAGTGATCACACTAGAGTAACGCATTATGCTGTGGAATGAGAGAAAATGACAGCCATGGTACCCTTGCAAATTCATCTTTAAGACCTCTGCGAGAGTGAGTGAATCTTTAAAACTTCATCTTTAAACATACGATTTAAACCAGCAATTATTTCGATATACCCGGATACATCCATACTGATCAATGTACCGCATTCCCGAAACCACACAACTAGCACACACAAGGACAAGAGCAGAAAATATTGAACGCTTTGTATAGCAATCCCATCTCAGCATATGGGATTAAGACTCAGCATTTGGCGCTCATAGACCCATTAAATGGGTTAGGCTCTCATACTTTATATGGTTCTCATAGATCCAGCAACGATGATACTTAGAATTTGATTCTTATAGACCCATCTAATATTTTAGCTAGAGTTTTGAGAACCAGAAAATGCACAATTGGCTCTCCATACTTTATATGGTTCTCATAGATCCAGCAAAGATGATACTTAGAATTTGATTCTTATAGACCCATCTAATATTTTAGCTAGAGTTTTGAGAACCAGAAAATGCACAATTGGCTCTCCAAGTCCACCTAATGTGTCCATTGAGTACACGTGCCATCTCTCATGAACCTATGAATAGAATATCAGAAAGACTACAAATAAGAGAACAGGAAAAAATCGAAATGAATCAATAAATTATATTAAGGGGATGATATGTGCATTCCCACAACGGCACAGCAATGAGGGAGAAACTTGACAAAAAATATTCACAATTGGAATTGAACAAAAATGTTGGACCTATATATCTGGGGAATCCTTTCTATGATATGGGATCCGTCTCCTTCCAAAAAGAATGGAGGACCATCACGGACGCTCATCAGAATCCAGAAGAAATGGTGTTTGACCAAAGTAGGCAACGAATTGGGTTAAAGAAATAAACCAGCTTGAATATAGCTCCAGTGATTGATTAGTCCAACATATTTGTCCACAAGTCAAAGTGCAGTCCACTTTCAGAAGCTTCGAGAGTTGCTTGGAGAAAAATGTCAACAGTGCAGAATAAAAACCTTTGTGAGGTTCTGGAAAATTCTAGACAGAAAGACAAAAAGTCAATGGGCAGCTTGCAACCCTGCCATTGTAGTGGCATTGATCTCATGAGAGTAGATAATAAATACACTCTAGTGAAATTACACATATGGATGCTCATGACCATTATTTATTTTCAATTATGTGTTGCCTAGTGAGTATTCATGATCTGGTCTCGTTTATCAGTCTTTTGCCAAGTCATCTTTTCAAAAGTTTTTCAATCACTGAATAGCTAACTTGGAACTTGGAAGCATATTGCATCGTAATATACAAATATGAAACAGCTTGACAAAAGTGAGCAATGACAGATACCCACCAAATACATTATTCTCAAATATGACATGATTCTTCCCTATATCTCAGATTTCACTCTTAGATTCATTGCAATTTATGCATCCACATTGAGAATGAAACCAAGCTGTACAACGTATACCATACCTATACTGTATTTATGCCCACCTTTCTAGACTCCCAGAACTCACTATGATCAAACACCCTACGTTACAGTTTAGAGATGAGACACATCAAAAAGATCCACGTGATTGTGGGAATAGGACACATCAAGAAAAAGATATTCATAATAATCAGTACAGTGACATGACAACTACATACCATGTAGAATATTATATATCTATCTAGTTGTGCATACTTATATATGTTGCATTTCAACAGTTCCAAAATTGGTATACATCATCCAATATATCATTTCGTCCATATCTCCTAAAGACAGGGAAAGATAGCCTTGGAGTTATTTCAGCAAGGTGTGAAAAAATCTTGTACTGGATAGCCAAACTTGAGCATGATCAACATCCTTGCAGCATGACTCATTATCATTCTGCAGGTGTGAAACAATCACCGTATCTATTTAAAATTCCATACTTATGTGAACTATGATGATCATCATATTGTCTCCAAATTCCAATACATGATTACATTTCTCCACACGTTCCAAAGACGGTCCTGGAATTAATTCAGCAATACTTCATCTTATAAGTGCAGAGACAAACTTGAATAGGACTACATGTCTGCATAATTATCATTATGCAGACTGGATCTAACACATTTTTACACAACTCCAATGCATTCTCCCACAACATCTGATATATTCTCACATAATTGCCGACACAATCTTACATACCACCCAATAAATTTGTATAGCCCTCCCATATACTCTTTACATACCTCCATAACTCATTCTCATATACCTCCCGATAAATATGCAAAGACCCCCTCCCATATATACTTTACATAACTACATCATATTATTATAACACTCCATTATATTCTTACATAGTATCCACGAAATTCTAGAGACAAACTCTTTGCTGATGATGAGGATATAACTGTATTACGCTCTCAAATTACACCCACAACAGTCTAGAGATGGAGAATGTAATTCCATTTTATTCTCACGTACATTTTAAATATTCTAGAGATAAACCTCTATGCTAATGATGAGAAACGAAGGGAAATGTTCGCAAATATTATGACACAAAAAGAAAGAGTACAAATTAATCAATTGCAAAAGACCTGGGAATTTATTTGAATGAGCGATGGACCAATCCTTTCTTTCTTTCTTTACTTGTCTTCATATGAAAAAACCTGTGAGTTTATTTGAATAAGCGATGAACCAATATTATCTTCCTTACTTTACTTGTCTTCATCTGAAGGCTTCTTTCTGTAATTTTCTTCATAGACACGAGCAATGATGACTGCGGTTTTGAAGAGCTTTCGGACGTCTGGAACGCTGTAGTTCTGAGCAATATACACACCATACACGGACCCCGCGGAGAAGAAGAAGAGAGAGCGGATAAAAGACATAACTTGACGAACAATGAGAAAACAACAGCGCCAACGCCGGGACCAGACAAAGAAAACCAAACCCTAACCCTAACAGAGCAGAGCAGAGCAGAGCAAAGCAGAGAAGCGAAGCCCCAAAACAAAGAGCTTTATGGGGGGGTAGATATCTCCTCTCGCTTTGTGTTTTCGTTATTTCCAAATATGCCCCTGGGGTTTGGTTTATTCCCAGAATACCCCTCCTTGGGCTCTCTCATTATACATACTCCTACAAATACCCCTATTGGCTTTTCATTATACTCCCAAAATGCCCCCGTTTTTTTCATCACTTTCCCCCTACTTGACCATGATGAATCGACCACACGGTTACCACTGTTACTACTTCAACTATATATACAAATAGATATAGCATATTTTAGTGAACATAACCAAGTACTACTACATCAGCTATATGTATATACAACCTATTTTCGATACCAGGCACTCGGAGCCTTACCTTTTCAAGCTTTTTCTTTCCTACGTTTGAAGGGAACAACAATGATATTTTCCTAGCTCTTGTTGTACATGGATTGCTCTCCCTCCATATTTTAACTTATCCCGAGTTTTTCTTTTCTTTAGTACTCTACCAACACGACCTAGTTATGCCTTTAAAAGAGCCTTTCAATGCTAATACACTGCAAAGCTATACAGTGTTTCAAATGGCACCCACTTTTCCTTATTTACCTTGAATGCGCTACTCGAGCACAATTGTCCATGCTACTTGAGCAATTATAGTGTTGATTCAATCCTTTTGATATCTGCTAAGGACATTTGGGGAGATATGGAAATCAGAGAAGGAACAAGGAAAAGCAAAAGGGTGATAAATGGTCATCCAATCGTTGCATGCAGTTTTGTGATCAAACACTTATCACCATTTGGAGTTAAACATTATTGCATAAAGCTCTGCGATTAAGCATGTATAAATTCCAAGAAGTTGTTAATATTAAATGCTCTCTTGAATATTGATCAACTAAAGGAATAAGTAGTATTCTTTAGTTGTGATTGATTAAGGTTATTCAAGTACACATTGATCAATGGGGGTTGATGGCTTGCTTCTCCATTTATGAAACTTATGATATCGAGAGGTATAACTTTCTAGAACACTTAGATGTGCACCATACTAAGAGATTGGCCTCCAATATGTGAATATGCTAGATTATCGATAAGACCTACTACATTGAACTATTGATTAATCACAAATCTTGGTTGCATGCCCTTCAACGCTCAATGCTACTCATACATGCATAAGGTGCAAGCTAGTGGTATAGCATGTCAACTTGATGACAAGGTGGTAGATATGAAGCTTAGGGGTGAGCTTGTATTGAAACTATGTTTGGAGGTCAATCTAATGGTCGACATATATACAAGAAATACATTGACTTGTTTGTGCACTCGTGTCTAGATTGATTAGTGTTAGATTTGCCACTGAGGCGTAATAATACTTGTTAATAAAAACAAATTTGGCCCTTACCCATTTCTTATAGCTTTAATACTCTAGAATTACCTTTTCAACATCCTCTTAATAAAGGGTTAATTTTATATATATATTCTCTTAGCTTTTGAGATACTTCTCACATGATCCACCTAGGCCAATGGTTTTGGTTATGTTTCTCTTGACGGGTAATGCATAACATTTTTGCTTTTGATAAAATATATTATTTCTAGACATATTATTATTATTATCAATGACATGTATTATTCACAGTTTAAAATATGGTTGTAATTCATGCATTCTCAACATCATGATATTATGACTAGCTTATGGCATTTCATCTTTGCTTTGGAACTTTTTCATTCCTTTATACCACTTCAATGATTCCAACAATCCTGCACAAGATGACCAATTTTATCACAAACATGTCCAAGATACAAGTTTGTTTATTATCTTGACTCCATTGTTTCTATCTCCTGCTTCAACCACTTTATTACTTTCTACGTCTACTTTTACTAGAGGTATCATCTCAAACTTGACTGAATTTCGATTTAATCCAGCATCACCTCAACCTACCTTCAATCTTCATTTGCCCAATTAAATTGCACGGCTCTTACTCCAATCATTAGATATATGCACTCTTGCTGTAATTCAAGAATTAGATGGTCAAATGATAGAATATTGAGTATATCCATATAAATTTTAAACAATTAGTACTTTCTCTGTGATCTTTCTAACTAAACAAGTTAGCACTCTCTCATCATCATCAACCACCATTTTCCAAATCATCGTCAAAGTTCCTACATAATCCTAGACAAACATCCATTGACAATTTCATATATACAATTCTAATTGTAACTATACATCCTAAACAGACTCCCTCTTTATCATCTTCGTGAAAACCACGAAGGAACCTAAACCTATTATACTCCAAAGTACAGGTTCAGCAAGATGAAAAAACCCAAGCAATATTTGTAATACTTATGAGTAGATCAGTAGTATATTAGAATATTCTACAAGCACCATGCAAAGCACTAGTGATGTTCCCTATTGAATGTTTAGAGAGAGAAACTGAGTGATCATAAGATTAATTAACTAATCAAACTGTAAATACATCAGACCACGTTCATTTTCCATTTTTATTGAACCTTTTCTCCTTTATTGAAGGAACTGAAATGACACATGCACAATTTCAGCTTATAGTATGCATACATATAAAGTATAATACCATCTCCTTTCCTTCTTCCCCACACAACTTAAAACTTAACAATTCAAGCACCCATAAGTAGGAAAACGTATCAAATAGCAAATAAAACACCCATGATTTTAAAAATTGACATATTGAACAAAGTCATGTTGGACTCTAATTCTGAAATGACAACCTTGAAAAACAAGACCCCAAGCAATCCCAGGTAAATATATTCCAAACCTTCCATAAGCACTCACAAAATAAAACACATACTATGAAGGTTCAAGTCTTATCTACATAAGTGTGCTTGTAACCTTTCCTATCGCTCACAAAATTAAACACTACACATGGAGGTTATGATCACTATGTACATAGACTAACATAGGATTTGAAAAAAAAAATCTGAAATATAACATTGGGAACTCCAATCGACAATAGAAGACTTCATTCATGACTATATTGCAGCATATTCAGCTAAGATACCGTTCCACTGAAAAAAACAAAATAAACTTTAGAAAACACACCAAAAGTCTATTAACTTGTAAAAAGGCACCACCTTATTCCCAGGTATATTATAATCACAACAAAGAACTGCTATATATTGAGAACTTGTCGCATGTATACAGAATAATTTTCATAAGAAACTCCTGAGTATATTGATGAATCCTTCTCAGTGGAACCAGAACAAGCTCGCAGTTTTTTGCAAATAAAAAGGTATGTCGCAATGAAATCAGCAAACAAAGATGAGAAAACATATTTTTCCAGTTCACATAGAGGACACAAAAATAAAATATTACAAATATAGCAAACACACGGAACTGTTTTAAACATAGATACATATAAACCAAGATATATTTTCATGTAACAATAAATCTCAAACATCTTGCCCTACTTGAAACCAAAACCTTGATTTATTGTTTGACGAGCATCCAACAAAGTGACATGTTTCATACCTTGAAAGGGTTGGCTGAGAGTAGGAAGCTTCAGGATATAACAATAATGACCACTCTCGGATGGGTGATATAGAGAGATGAAGAAGAAAGAGAGATAATACACCTCCAGGGTGTCCTCTGAGAGCAGAGGTGCACAAACATCAATGTTCATCATTCATAGCCCAAACAAAAGTTATGCCACCCCTACTCAATCTTTTAAAGGAACTCATGCTCGGTTACTCAAAAGAGGATCAACAAAAAAGAACCATAAAGTTGCTTTCACATTTAAATCATCACATCAATCTGAATCTCAAGGTCAAGCTTGGTAAATAATCACACACACAAGATCCAGACTTTGTGCAAATAAGTGAGGCACCGTTGTAGGAGCAAAAAATTTGTTTCCAGTAAAAATACAAATGAGTTTCCATTTCATCTTATGATATTCACATGAAACATACAAACCACAAATGGTATCTTTTAGAAGTAAAGAGGCCCGACCAAAAACGTCTAATCACCACAACTCACAATATATGGCCTTGTGTTGTGCCATGTCAGGGTGTGCACTTTCGCAAGTCCTGTTACAGAAATTTCCAGTTGCACGATGAGGTACAGGTCAAAGGGAATTCAAAACTTCGCCAAAATAGTCTTCTCACCTCATTTCTTGGTGTTGAAACCCCCAAACTCTGCCAATCATATGAAACTTTGTCATGCTTCAGAAGATAACATGATTTTTCTCACATATGATTTTTCCACAACATCTGATGATGCTGATGGTGGAAATCATTGTGAGAGTGATGATCTTGATGATAATGTAATGGTAAAAGATTAAATATGATGATTCTTATGCCTTTCCAAATTATTCCCCATGTAATTTGGCTATGCTTATTAGGGCTGAGGAGTAAAAACTAACAGCCTTCTACCTCTTGTGCATGCATAATCTTTTTCTTTCAAGGGATGTATTATCTTTTCAAACATAAGATCAGACAGCACAAAACTCATTTTACTTGGCTCGCACAAGTCACCCACCTACAGTCATACATATGCTTTAAGTAGTGTTGAGCACCAATGAAACCGATCCACCTCAAATTCATCTGTCCCACATAACTTTATAAGTTGGAAATGTATCCATGTAAATAGTAGGAAAAAAATGTAGCATAAGGCAAAAGCTGTATTTAGAAACCAACAATGTCTTTCCAGGACACGCTCTGAAGATTGTTTGCATAACAGAATGCAAATACTTAATAAAAATACTCTCAATATAGAAGAAAAAAACAAAATGAGATGTGGACGTACCATTTTAATAAGAAGTACCGCTTACATAGACAAGGTACTGATCCAGCGTACTGCTCCCTAACCACATGGTCTAGCTTTTAAGTCAACTACCACCACGCTGATATTATCTTTGCTTCCTCTGCTATATGCGAGCTTCACTAGAAGGGCGGCCACAGCTGCAGCAGCAGGATCTTCACCAGGTAGAGATGGTCGGGACTTGTACTTCTTTCGTAGAGCTGTGAGACTTTTGCGGGCAACTTCACATGCACAATCATTTGTAACAACATCCCATAACCCATCAGTACCTAGAATCAAACACTCATCATCTGGCATACGTTGAATGCATGTTACTTCTGGCTCCGAGATAACGTATCGTTTGAGATAGCGATCTCCTGTATCAAACCATATCAAGATTGAGAATGATATTCGTTGTTGTCATAAAACAAACAAGTGGGCTTCAACAAACCTATTGCCCTAGAGAGAGCAAGAAAACCCCCTACTCTATATCCATCCCAGCATATTACCCTCCCCCCCGCCGCTTCAATACGATTAGTCTCTGCCTCTGGCTGTGACACAATGAATAGAATGTTATGCTGAAACAATGACACACAAAATAATAAAACTTTTGAGCATAAAATAATCTATATTCTAGAAAAATTAAAAGATAAATAAGGATCACATTTAAGAAAAGTAAAAAAAACCAATCATGGAATCTTTACATATGTAAAGAAAACGTAGAATTACAAACAAACTGTGTACCTTATGATCTCTGGATAAAGGCAGGGCTGTGTTACCTCGAGCAAGGACAGCTCTGGAATCTCCACAGTTACCAATAACTATCTGAGATGAACCAATAACTGCAACTACAGCTGTCGTACCTACATTATCTGGTGCAATCGCATCCACACAGCATAAACATCCATTGTCCAGAGTATAATCATCAATATCCTTGCTATTAGCATTCTTATCATCATCTCGTATCCCATTTGGGCATATTCCTCCAACATCCTTATCTACCTTGAAAAATGTGGCTTTCATCACTTCATCCCACTTTGCATTCCACATATCATTTGAATATCCAGCACTAAAACCTTTTTCAATCTCCTCAGCAAGTGAATGATGAAAACTTTCCATGCAATAAAGAGAAGCCTGCAACACCGCATCATCATCATCATTATCATGTAGTACAATTCATTCATGGATCGTGGATGATAAAAATCTATAAAGTGATTTACATAATGTAAAAGCTTTATTATAGCCAAAAGAGTTTACATATATTTTTAAGCAATGACAGTTTTGAAACTTACTTGAGAGCCACCATGCCCATCATAAACACCAAAAAAGTGCAAATCTGAAGGCGCTCTCTCAGCTGATTCAGATTCAACAATCTGACATCCAAGGCCCACAAAAGGTGTTACAATGGTCGCGGTATCCTCCATTTCTCTTCGACGACCACAAAATAATAATTTCCCACTAGGAAGTACGATTGAATTTCTCCAGCTATGGTAAGGCAAACCTTGTAAATGTGGCGATGGATGGGTTCTAGATAAATCCAACAACGATGTAGTATCTGATGAGGGCTCTATGTTAACATCACTTGAGATTCCTTTCAACGTAGTCTCTCTCAAATCTGAGGACCTTTCAATAGCTTTGACAATACCATGTTTCAAAGTGCATTTGGGGAGGCTGCTCAATTCAGCTGTTTGGGTTGTTGTACAGATTGTCTCTTTCATGTCATTCATAGAACTTTCTCGGGTCTTTTGTGCAGTCTTGCTTACCTTTAATGCATATTTTTTTTGGTGCCATCCTTCAAGGGGGAATGAGTGAGATCTGATCAATCCACAGCCTTTTGAAAGATTGATTGAAGACTTGGTCCTACAAAAATCAGGTCTCTGCTGAGATACCTTTACTGTCTCTGGGTCACGAGATTTCTCGTCCTCGCAAGTGTGGAAAAGACTGGAATGACAGGGTGTATGTAAGCCCTGTTGTGAGTTCATTGAACTGCACATGCTGTTAGTTATCTCTTCTGATATAAATTTTGCTGAGAATCAAAGTATCCACGAATGACAATATGAATCCTTTGATGAGAGAGTGTAAAAAATAAAGTTAAACTCGTCTAAAAAAATTGTTCCCTTGATGAAAGATACAAATAACCTCACCCTTCCCTTCATGAAAAATATTTTGAGATCTTCACTTGAGGGTTCAGGTAACTACGTCCTTCAAGGAATGATAAGTATCCTTGGATTCAAGAAACCCTCTGTTCTTGATTAGACACGTTTCACAACTTCTTCAAAAGACGTTTGTTCCTCTGATACTAACTTTGTTAAGAATCAAGATACCCTACCCTTTGATATCGGCATCAAGTCTATTCTGCTGATAAGGAATGCTGAGCTTTGATAAATCACTGAGAAAGCATATTCAATTGGTCAGAGAACTTTGCCTCTTCTGATCAACTATTTTGAGAATCAAAGTATCCTTCAAAATTATATGATATCTCTATTCTTGACGAGAGGGGAATACCTACCCATACCAAAAAGGCTTATTTCCTTGTCAATGCAACTTTGGTTCTTTCGACATCAACTTCATTGAAGAACTGCTGTCCCCGATGTAAAGCTTCTTCTTTTCATAGGAGATATTTTGCTAAGAAGCAACCTTGCATTATCTTTGCTTTATCAAGGAAATGCAGAAGTGTAAACCAACAGCTAATGAAAAGTCCTTGAGAAATTATCTCTGTTTTTTATGTTAGGGTATAAGTACATGGGCCACCAATTCCTTGCGGAAACATAGAAACTTTGTAAGTCAAAATATTATGTAAAGCAGTTGGAAAAGTGCTCTTTGTATTAGGGTTATGATTTGCAGTTTAAGGTTCGGGCTTCATGTTTCAAGTTTCCTCTATATGTCACCCATATAATTTATGTCTGCTTTCTACTCATTATTGTATAAACATTTTTCAAGGAAAAACAATACATAGGGGTTTCAATGCTATGGGAATGCCCGTGACAATTGCCATTTGATAATAAATACGAAACCTAATAGGAAACTAATAGGAAAAACAAGAGCGTTCGTTACCTATTATTGTCTCTGATGCAGATGGAATATCACTGATGACCCTAAAAGAGCACCTCGCAAAGAAAAAAACGCTGCTTCTGTCTTGTTCTGCTGTAAAGAAATAGATCTAAGAAAAAAAAAAAAAAGCAAGCAAGCAAGTGGGGGGATGGAAAACAAGCCCCTAGTTTGTTTCGCATAAAAAAAAAGGTATGGACGAAAACCCAATAACCCTAAACCTAATTGTAGAGAGAAGAGGGGAAGAAGGACTTTAAATAGATTATTGATTTGATCTGTGTCAGGTGATTGAGATACAGTGTGGGACAATCTGAGGTTCATAAGAAGCAGCTATGGCGAGACTCAAAGCGAGGTAGCGCACACAGAGAGAAAGAGCAAGTGAGAGAGTGAGAAACAGGGAGCTCTTGATTTTGTTGAGGGCAGTGTTTTGTTTTGGCTGAGGACATGATGTGTCATGCTTATGTTCTTCCAAGAGGATGCCTCTCTCTCTCTCCTTTTACCCTAATGGTAAGCCGTTAACACTACAACCACTACATCTTGGGTTCGAAACCTAATTTTCTCACCTCTCTATTATATATATACATACTTCATGTGTATCTCTTAATTCACTAGATGCCATTGTGGAATGTAGGGGTTGAACCAAGGACCACCTGATCTCCATTGGACAACCTTACCAACTGAGCAACTCTCTCTCTCTCTCTCTCTCCCTCATACACGTGCTCCATCCATCCATCCATGGCTATGCAAACGCATCAACACCCATCCATGACTAGGCATACGCATCAACATCCGCCCTACTACTGCTCGTCCCTGATGCGATGTGCCTTTGTCTGGCTCTATGTTTGGCATTAACTCTGTGTGTGTGTGTGTGTGTTGGTGTGGTGTTTGCAACCACGCCCATGTTGGGTCTTTTGATGGCATCAAGTGTGTGTGTGTGTGTGTGTGTGTGTATGTGTGTTGGTGTGATGTTTGCAACCACGCCCATGTTGGGTCTTTTGATGGCATCAAGTATGTGTGTATGTGCGCGCGCGCGTGCGTGTTGGTTTGGTGTTTGCACCTGGTTTCTGGTTGCAATACACACTCCATCAAGTTTCCTTTCCCGTGTATACAATGCCAAGAAATCAATTTGTGTAGTCGCTGACAGAATAGATGGTAGAGCGATGGACGCATGCTCAATGTTTAATTGCTTGTGGTAATTAGGGTTTAGGGTTTAGGTGATGACAATGGTGGCAATGGCCATGATATTGATGTGTCATCATCCTCTAGAAACTAGTAGCTTCGACCCAATAGAACTTGGGCATGCTTTTCTCCTCAAGCATCACCCTTGCTGCTTGTACGAGCGTCATGTTGAGAACAAGGGTTTAACACATGGGAGAACAATGATTAAGGCTCCATGAATGTATTTCACTTAAGATTGCAGGCTCTTCATGTGTTCAACACTTGGTTACCTCATGGCAAGCACTCTTTGTTATGTGTATGGAAACCATCATCTAGTAGAGAGCATTGTAATTCTTTGCAAAAAGAGTTACTTGTGTCTTCTCGGTTATTATGTTGGCCAGGAAATGAGAGATTGTGCACTCAATTTAATCATTTATTTCGTTCAGGGATCAAAGAGGTGGGAGATATAGATGAGGCTTCATCTCAAAGAATTTTGGACTTTGTTGAAGCACGACAATTATTACACATCCCGCCTAATTATGGGTTTATTTGGCAACAACTACAAAATATTGCATTGATGCAAGGTCCCTTACCTCTACAAACAGGAGAACAACCGTGGATTGATTGGTGTTTATGAGGTCAAACGTCATTGTTACAAGTGACTACTAATATTTTGTATCATTGCTTTGTTGAGTCTCTTGGAGGGCTATCATTTAAGGATAAAGAAGAATGGAAAATACACAAATATGATCATGGGTGGTGGCAGATCTTACAATGTAGTTGGCATTCTAAATTGTCACTTGTAACAAAGGTCTTCATTTTGGAGAGTTTTGATTAGAGGATTGCCTTTGGGATTAGCTCTAGAGCGTGTGGACTAGCAATGGGTAATTGCTTCTTTTGCATTGTTCAAATGGAATATAGTACTCATCGATTTATACAATGTCCAATTGTTTGTCAGTTTTGACGTTACATTTCTCAAATTTGGCCAGTTTTATCACGATGTTATTTGACACCTAGACAGTGGGTGCTTGCACATTTTACATAGGTTGACCCAAAATCAAAGGTAGAGATCGTTTTCTATTTCTGAGATATTGGGGATTGCGCCATAATTGGGACATGCGCAACGCTGTCGTGCCTTTTGGCGTCAGATCGTTTGCATGAATCAGGTGGGAACCGCTGGGGTTTTGGACTAGGAAGAGGAAGAATTTGAGGCGATTTTAATTATGAATAGATTATTATAAACTTGCGAATCCCACAAGTATAATATATTTTATTAATCAGTATTTAGATTGAAAGAAAGATATAAGAAACTTGTGAATCCCACAAGTATAGATTATATTATTTTCGTGAATCCCACGATTATATTGGTTGGTGTTTTCGGAAATATATCCAATTTCCAAGTATTTCACACCCCATTACATTGTGCTCCTCATCCTTATATAGAGATGAGAGAGTCTTTTCCAACCCATGCGTTTTCTCTAACGATAGACTCCATGCTTTTTCTATAGATAGACTATATGCTTTATCTAAAGTGATCATATTTTTTCTAACTTGTGCGTTTTTTATAAACTATAGCGTTCATACACGCTAGAGCTGCATGCGTAGTTTTTTTTCTTTTAGCATGCGTTTTCTTTTAAGTAAAGTTTATCCTAGGTGAACTTAGGTTTCTATGTGGGACATCTACTTTTTAACACTAATGAAATGTTAGTGTAATGGTAAGGTTTCACATTATTAACATGGAGGTGCAAGGTTTAGATATTGCCCTATGCTTGTTATATATATTTTAATATTTTCTACTATTTATTCATATTTATTAAATCGGTACTTTATAAGTTTTTCACGTAGTGTACGAAATACACTACGACAACACTTTTGTATGCAATGGTAGACATGGAGTGAAAGCATATCTACGAAAGTTGAAACGAGTACTAATGGGCAAATTTCTTAATCGAAGCAAGTGGAAATTCTTTCCTTAGTGGAGTGTTCATCTTGCCTATTGGCAATTCAACCTGTTCCAATTACCCGTGTAGTGTAGTGTAGTTAGTGGGTGACCATACTCCAGTGTCACACCCATTGTAAGTAGTGTTTTTCACGTATTTTTTAATATAATTGTGTGTTTTCACCGAGAGAGAGAGAGAGAGAGAGATCAACACCATTGACGCCATCATTAACAACAACATCGTCATAGTTAATATTATCGACAACAACAACAAATTCGCATAGGAAATGGAGGTTTTGATATTATTCTTAACATTTTCAAACGATTAAGAAGTAAAACCTTCCAACCATACACACTTTTCATGCTCCGAGGATGAAGCACCCAATACGTGTGGATGGATTTTAAGGGAAATAATATTGCATTCTTTAGTTTAACAACCCTATATGGATTAATATTTTTGTTCTTGAATATTTGTTGTGTGCCAAATGTAGATGAGGAACATGGCCATATTGTCATTTGTGGAGAACTACCCTTTATTATATAGGAATAGATAGTGGTCAACGGGCTTGTAATTTGAAGGGGATCCTTTAGGGTTTCCAACTTGTATAAAAAGGCAAGGCCTCTCATGTAAAAAAAGGTCTCTAGGTGCCTTATCTCTCCTTTGCATTCACTAAGCCACATTCCTCCATGTAGCTTTTCTACACTAATTAATCAAGATATACATATTAACAACTATCTATTCTATTTTATTTTATTTTTCCCATAAAAATATCCTCCATTGGTATTAACATAAAGTGGCCCAAGACAATATACAAAATAGTCCACTGTTACAAAGAAAATTGCAACATAATTAACTAGAAAACTATTGAACACTCGCGTAGCTTCAATTGTCTCAACAACACTGGGTTCAAAAAACCCCATCTTTTTACAAGCTGAATATGGATTTTCGACCTTTTATCACTAGAGTCTATGCCACATATATTGCTCAACATTCCTTCTATTTTGATGCAATTTGATAGCATCATATGTCATTCTATATCTCACATAATGCATGCTAAAGGACAATGAATGACTGCTCATTTTGATTATCCAACTTCTCCAAAGCATGCCTCAACCCTGCTTCCAAGGTTCACAAAAACATATTACATGTCTCTAACATGCATACAAAACAACTATCTATTCAATTAAGTCAACATATTCCTTAGTTAGTGTAGTGATTAGGTGCATGTTAATTGTAGGTTAACTTAAGAAGCATTCGAGACTTGCATGGTTGCATTGGATAGGTGAGTGCTTTTATGTGTTGATGTAGAATCTAGTATCTGCCATTAGGAAGTGGTGTCCCCCGATCCCTCAACTAGTCCACGATGAAGGGTGACCCTTGGGACTCAATATCATGCATACAAAACAACTATCTATTCAATTAAGTCAACGTATTCCTTAGTTAGTGTAGCGATTAGATGCATGTTAATTGTAGGTTAACTTAAGAAGCCTTTGAGACTTGCATGGTTGCATTGGATAGATGAGTGCTTTTATGTGTTGATGTAGAATCTAATATATGCCATTAGGAAGTGATGTCCCCCAATCCCTCAACTAGTCCACGATGAAGAAGGTGACCCTTGGGACTCAATATTGACCCATGGAAGGGTAACACTTCTAGGCATAGTACGTAATGTACTCGAATGCATTGGCAAACATTTTTTTTCACACAAATGTAAACGAATGAGTATGTTACGAAAACATTCTTATGTTTTTTTTTTACACTTTTTACCTTGACTTTCTTACCTTAAAAGAAAAATTTACCTTATAATAAATAATGAATACAAAGTATGGTATTTACCATACTCAAATGATTGAAAACATTTGCGAATGCGGATGCACGTATGGTCCGTATGGTTCATACTATGCTCCTAGGTATGAGTCGTCTTGGCCCTTATTGAGAACAAATCACTTATTGTTGATATCATAGGCATGGAAAGGGTTGTTCACAAACGATGAAGTTTCTAAGATCCATTGATCAACTCCACACATAAAATGTGAAAAAGTTTTGCTTTGCTTCCATAAAAAGGGCAATAATGAAAACTATTTATTTCTCTCTTTGTAGACGCTTGCATGCACATCCATATTTGACCTACGATGACAATCATAAATCTATCTCTCTCTCTTCCTCGAACGAGCAAACCTCATCCACCTATACATGCTCAAGTTCACCACTCTGTTTGCCAATGACACAAATGCTTCTGTACGATTTAGTCACATACTCTTTGGTTAATATGGGGTGTTTGGCACAAGCAAGGAGACTCATAGGATATTCAAGATTTAGCTTGAAAAAGTTTGTGAGTCAGAGTACCTTGCTTTGCTAAAATTCTTTATTGCCAATTACATCTAAACTTGCTTTTCCTCACATTATTATACACATTTTTGTCAAAGTCACATTGTATATTCCCATTCGTAACATTCATTAAAAAACATCTCGAGCGATGTAGTACTAATCAAACGTTATTGAATCTAATACGTTGCTTCTAAACCCTGAAACATTTATATCGTGTCAACAAATGGAATTTGTGTAAACTAGCAAACCTAAAAAGTCCCAAATTATCTATACTTCAATGATATGTATTTATAAAATAGATTGTTGCATTAACAATGATTTTGAAAAATAAGGTATGCATTAGACAAGGAAATACAATACAACATTGTCAAAGCGACGAATGAAACTAAATCTCCAAGTCGCATTGCTTCCTTGTGATAAACATATAAGGATATTAAAATTCCAATCATATAAAAAACAATGTTTTTTTTTCCAAAAAAAAAACTCCTTCCATTAGTTATAAAAATTTACATATGAGATTGTTATATTCAAATCCTTGTAGGGACGCCATAGTTCCACCTTATATGGATGCTCATCGACTCAAGAAAGGGAGAGGACGACCATTGTTAGATGAAGGCTAGTCATTGTCTTTCAACTCCATCGAATCCGCCCGCGAGGTCATCGTATTGGCTCTTTAGAGTAGCTACAACTTCATTCTATATCTCTTGCTTTAACGTTATTGGATGCAGGGTTTGGTTGGAGAAAACCCGTCTACATCGTTGTTTCCATAGAATCCAAAGAGTTATTGGGTTGACAAATTCCATCATAACTTGAGATCTGGCATTAATAGTAGTTGAGTAGATATTGTTGATGGTGGGAAAAAAAACCCTTGTGCATTTATCACCAAAGTCATTCCCTCCTCCTGATGTTTGTATCTGTCAATTGGGGTCTGCCATGATAACCAACATACATTCCCCCACTTGATTGTGCCTTGCACCTGGCATAATTGCAAAAGGCAGCCAATCCCCCATCATATTTGATGAGTCTCTGTGCAATCCCTTTGAGTGTGTTAGATCGATTTTGTTGCATTTGGGCACAATAGACAGTTTGGAGAGCTAGGGTTCCCACACTACCACGCTCCAACCAGAGTGACTTATGTATCAATAGCCACTGGAACATAGTAATTCGTCTAGCATGTTGTTGTTTCCATATTTTTTGCCAACCCTTTGTGATAATTGTATGACGAACATTATATATGTGCCATAACTTTGCAGCAACCTACACGCAAGCTGTTTGAGTAGATAGAATGTGGCGAGCCAATATCATGTTCCTCATACAATTATCACGAAGGCTTGACAAAAAATCTGGAAACAACAACGTGTTAGGCGAATTACCACATTCCAATGGCTATTAATACATGAGTCACTACTAGTTGGAGCGTGGCAGTGTGGGAACCTTAGCTCTCCTAACTATGTAGTATGCCCAATATATTGGTAAAATTTCTTTTATCATTCTTCTTGACTACACTATTCAATCAATAACTTGCACTTCATTATGTTCATGTGTCACTTCTAGGTACATTGCATCAAGCTCATGTTTTTCTATTCATCTGAGTTCTACCTTTGTATCGACTCTCGAGGTCATGTGTCATGCCTTAATTGTTGTTTACTAATTCGTTGGCAAAACGGGCAAGAGTAGTTAATCATTCTTGAGTTAATAACACTCATATATTATGGCCTACTTGAACTCTTCCTCTTAGCTCTTATATAGCTATCAAAACTACTAAGCTAAATAGTGCCACAATGTGGCTTAATCATTAACCACTAGTTAATGGTACACAAAGCATGTATAAATGAATAAAACACATTTCAAATTGTTATGTTACACCACAAATTACATGCAAGACAATTATTACAAGACCCATAGTAAAAGCATTGGCACTAATATCATGAAAAACATGCATGTGTGTGTGTGAGAAGTTATAGCCAAAACCATACGAATGAGGAAGACAAAGAAAAAGGCATGGAATACATTTATACTCTTTTACAATGTCTTGTTTGGTTTATTTTTCTATTGTGCCCTCTTCTTTTGAATCCTTGGTACCAAATCCAATATCATTGTTTTGTGGTGAAAAGCACAACACGTACTTAGCATGTCATGATCATGGATAATGTGACATACCACAAACATAATAGTAGGTTGTTAAGTGAATGGATACGTGAAGTTCTACAACAAGAGAATGATGTTTCATGAGTAGACGGTTTGACACACAATTACATTAGCAACTAGGTTACAAAAAAATTGATTAAATCATCCAACTAGATGAACCATCAATCTTATCATCTTATGGTGCATCAGTTTCACTAGTGGCTTTGTGGTTATTTCAAAGTCTTTAAAAGTTCCATTGAGCAACAAATTTACATGCAATCAACATGCAAGATTGATTAAATGATAACCCTAGGATGTTGAAGTTTGAGTACATGAATATCAATTGATCATTATTGTAAACGTAGACGATGCCATGTTATTGGGTTATATTGAGCAGGATAAGAATGAGGTATGTTATACAACTCTATCCTTGAATGCTTGTGCAAGGTCTCTAACTACTATGGTGACATTTTCTGGTATGTTGAAAGCATGTGGCAACATGGGAGAATTGGTAGTCATACTGAAATCAAATTAGATGTTGACATTGATCTTAGTTAAATGAATGATCCATGGATAGCCATTGGGATAGTCCCTTTTTTCTCTTCTTTTCCATCTATTTTGTAGTTTGTACCTGATAGGTTATTTGAAAACTAATGGAAGGATATTTTGTTTTGGGAAAAAATGTAGACAATGCATTTGCGATGTAAGATGCAATTACAAAAAAAATACAAATTTACATGCAATAAACATGCAAGGTTGATTAAATGATAACTATAGCGAGTACACGAATATCAATTGATCATTATTGTAAATGTAGACGATGCATTAGCGATGTAAGATGCAATTACAAAAAAAATACAAATTTACATGCAAGATTGATTAAATGATAACCCTTTGATGTCAAAGTTTCAATAAGCGAATATCAATTGATCATTATTGTAAATGTAGACGATGCGTTAGCGATGTAAGCTGCAATTACAAAAAAGATACATGAAAGCAATTTTGGAGTGTATCGTTATCAACGTTATATATGTGCACAACATGGATTTAAGATATACAATGCTAAATGCCCCAATGGCACAAAGTTCATTAAAAAATGTCATGAACACATCAAATTGGATGTTGATTTTTAATAATGCTAGTAGAATATGCAATATAATTGATATAAGTACAAGATGTATTATTCTTTTTCTTCCTAGTGAAATATGCATCTAACACCATACTACGACCTTTCAAAAAAGATGTGTCCTCTTTCCGAACACTCTCAACTTTAATGACGATAATTCTTCTTGGATGGGATTGCCATGATTAAATATCCTACTAGGACATTGACTTTTATTAACTCGTTTCCTCATGTGGTTGTTTAGTCTATAACTTTGAAGTAAGAGTTATCATTTGAACAATTGCTAATCGTTTCATATCTTTAAATTGACAACAAGGTTTTGGAACATAACTCAGTGGAATAAAAAGTATAAGGATGTTATTTGATTGACATGACGTCTCATGCCTTGAGCTTCTGCTAGGCAAAACCTTACAACAATTTAATTATTGAAATAAATGAAAGGCATCTCATGAGTGTGGCAATCTATTTTTGGATTGTACTCATGATAGAAAATCGTCTTGAAAAACTCTATTATTATTGAAAGAACATTATAAGAATTTAGAACACCCCATTTATCTTAATATTGTCAAATAGTAATTTCCACTTGTTTAACTTCATTAGGCTATTAATATGTGTGGCCATGAAACTTGATACGTCTGTATATGCAAACATAAGAGTGGTTACGTTCAATTCATTCACTAATTGTAGACGTAAATATTATTTGACTTGTTTGGAGCCCTAGATTGTTTGATATTTTACATACCAATATTGCCACGAGTTTTCAACCCATTTATTTCCAACTTTTGATGCTTAGTTTACATTTCCAACATGTTCATCGATTAGTTTGAATATTAATATAATATGAAAGCAACAATATAAGAAGAGAAAGTACTCATTCCTAGCTTAGAAATGCATAACAAATAGAATATCATATATGTTTGTGATTAATATTGTACGTGCATGCAACATGTTTGTGATCACTATTGTATATGCATGCATATGTTGACAAACCATGCCAATGCATGTTTGTGTATGTCATGTGTTATTTTTTCCCTTGCTCGTTACAGGGAATTTTCTTGAGATGCACATGTTTGTGTGTTATCTTGCCATATTACGTTTTGGTACACATACATATATGTATTAATAGATCGCGTTTTGAGTGTTGTGGTATGAATGCACTTTTTATGTGTCTATATTTGTGGTGTGTGTGGAATGTCATGCATGTTTTGGTTGTTGCCATTTTATGTGGCCATAGTCATTTGTAATATATCTTGAATCCATCCACTTGTATGCCACTTCCACATTCTTGAAATTTGATTGTGCTTTAATGTTTTGTATTTATGGATATACCATCAACTTATTTTGATAGACTTTCTTCATTGGTTGTTCATGACTTCATAAGCAACTATTTTAATGTGAGAGATGGAACTCCAAATGTGTAAATGGATCAAAGAACTTCATTGTATTCTTTAAAGTGTTTGTGATATTTGTGTATTATTGATAATCTTAGTGTTTGCACATCTTGAATGAAATATCATCTTGCACATTAAATTATACGATGACGGTGTTAATATGATACGCCGCATTATTAGAATGAAATACTTTAGGAAGTCAAGAAATTATTGACTTCCTTTGTTTGCAAGTAGATCCAATGCTCTATCATTTATTATTGGAGATACAGAGATATTTCTGGACAACAATATTTGAACATTTTTCATCCTTATTTGCAAACTTCCCTAAATAGGAAGGACTTGTGGGCTCATGATCTACGTGAGAACATCCATATGGTTGGCTTTCTATGTTGAAGGCGTACTTTACTTTATTGATGTAATGTCAATGAGGAGGATCAAGACGTCCCCAACTACGAGTATGTATCATACCTCATAAGCTCGTGAAATGTAAGGGTATTCACAACAAACGAGGTAAATAAATAAATGATGGCCCACCATGTGCAATGTCATAGTGCAAAGCCAACACAAGACAAAACAAACACGATGAGCCATTATGATATGGAGGATCATCAACTCGTTTGTGACACCTACTAACCACCTAAACACACGAGTCATCGCATACTGTAGAAGTTTTTATTCATCCACATTTACGAATCCCCAACATGAACTTGAACAAGATTCCCATATGACCATGTTGAGAAGGAGGCATTTACAAATCCCTTAATTATTGGAAAATTGCCATGTAGCACTATAACTACAAGGCAATAAAACACTCCTTTATCATAAAGTTGATTGAAAACATTTGTTATTTCATGCAAATATATTTAATAATGAAATCAATTGCACACTGTCTTAGCATAAACTGCGAAACGAGATTCATCAAATAAAGGCCGGCTCAAGCCAAAGAACGACAATATAGTGTCTCATACAGAAGAGCCATTGATAACTTACTTTTCTCGAGCGTCAAAGCAAGTTCCGGAGTGTACATTCTCTATGACACATAGGAGTAGTTATCGTCCATTCACAATTTCATTGGGCAAGCATAACACAAAACAAATACTAGGTAGTAATGCTAGTTTTCTTCACAAGTACTTTCTCTCCACGTACTTTCTTCTCTCACTTCTTTGAGTTCTCAAAGTACTCCTCTCACTACAACTTCCCAATTTGATTCTTCAAAATTCCCCATATATCCATTCTCTTTCAACATGTTACCTCTTTCCTTCTCCTATCATTCACTTTCTCTAGAATTGTAATGAAAAGCAAAGGCAAAAAGTAATAGGGCAAGAGTATTGTGAGTACGGAGAACACGGAGAGGAGAGAAGTGAGATATAAACAATCTAGGAGAAGGGTGATCATTTCAATATTTTTGAGGGTAATCTTGGAATATAATGAACAACATGTGTGTGTGTGTGTTACGGTAAACTTCACTTTAACAATCTACAAACAACCAAAACAAAGAGAAGAACTATGGAATCCCCTTGTCTTTTCTTGTATGTCCAAAAATGCCCTTAAGATCTTGTCATTTCTAAGAATGCTCGTGGGAAACCCCAAATTTTTACAAAATTTGTTGGAGCAATCCTATATAGTTATAACGTTTCCTTTTTATTGGATTGCTTCAAATGGAAAATTTTGATGTTAGGCATCAACCTCCATACCCCCCCCCCCTCTCTACAACTAGAAGAAAATGATGTGCACGACAACCAGTGGACGAGGGACACATGGGAAACAACATGCGCGATGACTAGCGGACATGGGATGTGTGGGCATGTTCTCGATTACAAAATGAAATACGATGGTTTCATCGATCCAAAATGTGGTGCAATAATTTGTTGGTAACCATTTGCAAGGTGATAAGGCCAACTTGTTTAGTTCAGTACTATGAGACAATTAGAGTGTATCTATCGATAAGATGCTCAAAATTTGGGAAGTTGGCTCATAAACTCGAGATTCAAGAACTAAGGGAAATGTTCTAATTGTTGGATATTTCAGGTGGCAGTTTTTCGTGGTCCATTCTTCTTCTTACACGAGTGGCCGCGTGTTACTCTAAGGCTTCGCGGGATGCACGAGTCTTCATGGTGCCACTCGAAGGAGTTTACTAGACAACTCTTGTATGGGGGGGGGGGTATCGGGGAATGGGAGAAGAGAGGAGGGGCATTTGGGGAAATAAGTAAAACATAGGGGCATTGTTTTGTGGGAAATAAAGGAAGTACATATGCAATTAGCTCACTTCTTGTCCGAACGAACAGTGTATGTCTGCAAACCCTAGAAAGAAGGAGGAAGGAGGAAAACAATCTCAATCAAGCGTGCATCAGAGAAGCTTTTCTAGCAGGTAAAATCCATTTCTGATGCAGAGCTCATCATCCCCGTTAAGTTCACCGAAGTGTTCTGATCCATGGTCTAACTCTATAGACCTTGGATCCTCACAAAACCATGTGGAAGATGAGCCTTTCCATGACAATGGATTTGCACACGGTGATGTTGTTGCTGATGATGATGATGATGTAACAACTGAATTAAGAGATAATGATGGTGATATAGAAGGAGAATTAAGAGATAACGATGGCAATATAGAAAGAGAATTAAGAGATAGCGATGATGATATGGAAAGAGGCATCATGGACGTATCAGAATCAGATGGAGTAAAAGAGCAAAACGATAAGGATGATTTTGTTCATACAAACCTCAAAATGGATGATGAAGAAGAAGAAGAAGAAGAAGGAGAAGAAGAAGAAGGAGAAGAAGGAGGAGGAGGAGGAGGAGAAGGAGGAGGAGAAGGAGGAGAAGAAGCTCGGTTTTGCAATGCTAATCAGCTCATGGTTGTACCAATTGAAGCTCAAACTTCCGAAGATACACACGAAGAAAAGGTTCCGATTGCTGAAGATCCGCTTCTACATGTCCTTTCTGATACCATATCGTAAGATCTCAGATGATAAGCTTGCATTTAGAATGATGCAGATATTTTGCCTATATATGCTTGTCTTCTTACATGATTTTTTAGGTGTGATTTGTTAGAGGACTGTTGATGGATGATGCCATGGTAACACAATGTGGTCACTCGTTTGGCATGAATGGTCTTCAACGTGTAAAAGAAGAGGTTTGCCTTCTTAGCTATTAATATTTAGCTCATTAAAATTGTTCTTTTTCTGACAACATTTGCCTTGTAAAAAGATTTTAAAGCATATCGTTCCATTACTTTTTGAAGCACAGTAAAATCGCTAAGCTTAAGTCCATTCCAAACTATATATTTACTCCTTATATCAGTTTTAGTTTCATTATGGAGCCCACCTAGAAAATGATTCAATATCTATTTTGGAGAAATGTTCTACTGAGGAGAATGAACCTCATACTGGAAGATATTCTTTTATAAGCATTAAAATTAGAGTGGCCTAAATTATATGTGAATTTTGGAGTCTCATCAAGTAAAAGAACATATGATTTGATCTTATATTTATTTCTTCTTCCATCAGTTCTGATTGTAAGAAGACTGTTGGATGTATTACAGAAACATTGCCTGAGCTGTGGGGCACCTGTATCATCCGATTCCTTAATTCCAAATTATGGTATGTATCAAGCTCTTCAACGTAACTTAACGTAATCTAGTTTTATTTATGTCTTTAGCTGTGAAAAGGGGCATTGAAAAACATGCAACACCTAATTTCTATAGTATATGCAAAGGGATTAATTTGTTATCTTCTTGTAATGCATGACCTTTATGGCGATGTGTTCTAAGCTCTACGGGCAGCTGTTTCGGCATATAAGCAAGAGTCCTTTAGAAGGAATGGTTTTTCAGCAAATCAAGAAATTTCTCATGTAAAAACACCCAATCGGGTACGCAATTCATTCCACATTATATATAGTTCAGTTTCGATAGTTCGAGTTCGCTCTTCCTCTCTTCCATGTATTGCTTGATCCATTATATTTGCACACGTAGATTTTATAGATTCAACTATCTGATGCCAAAATCCTTTTCATATAAATCCCATTGTAGTGGTACTGCCTGTATAAAAATTTAATGCAGTGGATTGGTTTACAATTTTTATTATGTACATATAACTTCATTATTCTAGTACTAGAATGAAAGTGACATTGGTGCTGTAAGGGTTTCAAAAATTAAATGAAATTTTTATGTGCATTTCTTTTTGCATAATTTTTAAAAGTAGTTTTAATTTTACAAGGTAAGTGAAATGAAATTTATAAGTGTAAGGATTCATGATTAACTTATGAATGTTTACTCATGGCTAGCTATTTGAGAATTCAGAACCCTATCGCAGATTTTGTAAATTTCCTTTTTCATTTTATGTTGGGCAAGTTTCAATGATTTTTAGAAAACTGATGTTTTTATGTTATAATGTATTTCCTTGGTATTAAGGTGTTATATTATACGTAACAATTTTAATTTTAGGCCAGCAACAAATAAATTTTCTGAAATTCCATGTTGCTGCATGGAAAACACTATGCACAAAATTCTCATCTTAATGTATATTACTTTAGAAGGATGGCTTTCTTGTGGCAGACCCAATGAAGGCTACGAAGAAAGTAATGTAGGAATGGATGATTAGCTTTGTTCTAGTCTGCAGTCGAATCCATATTTTTCTAAGAGACATGCTCTAGGAATGCATGTACTAGTCATCTCCTTAATTGCGTGCTACTCCATCATGAGATAGGCTATTGGCTGTGGTAAGCAGAGATTGGATCTGCATTAAATGATAATCAAACTCACCTTCTCTAGCAATAGACAGTACACTGCCTTTGTTAAGGGAAAGATGAGTAATGTCTCCTTTTAAGTCTCAGGATTCCCTACTACCCTCACTCTTGCATTTTTTGTGTTTGTGTATAACAACCCATATTATCACTGTCTCATATAAGTTTCTTCTATCAAATTGAATTAAACCATCGAAATTTCAAAGTGTCAGGTCCAAGCTTCATATATAGGCTACAATAATCCTTTAGTTTTAGGTGGTAACTAGTCTAATTTTACCTATAGCGTGGTGCATTTCTGTCTCTACAATGCACTAGGAAACAATTCTTTGCCTTTCTGTGTAAGAATTTCAAGATCATGGGCCACGAATTTGATGTTTTTTAAGTATGTCTCTGAAATTATGCTAGTGATGCCAAGCTACAGGCCACTTATTTTGCATACACATAGCTCTAAGCTGGATAGCAAGTCTACTAATTATGAAATTGCTACCTGTAGGCTATTGCTAAATTCACAGCAGATTTTATGCGGCGTAAAAGTTCTCAGTTTCCATATGTTGCTCATGATCGTGTATTAATAAAGGTATGTACAATTTCTGTACTCCTATAAGTTGCAATCAGTAATTCGAATGTAAAAACCTGTAGGTATGCTTTCACATTTTTTCTAGGGAAATAAACGTACACCAGAGCGATTTGTTGGTAGAGAGGCAATCATTACAACTCAATGTCTTAATGGATGGTAAGAAAATCTTTTTCACACTATGTGGCTGAAAATAACCTGGCTTAAAATGAAAAATCCTCACTTCAAGTAATGCATAGGTACTTGGTTCGCACACTTGATACTGGAGAGAGTGTGCGGCTGCAATATCGATCACTACAGAAAATTGGAGGTTAGCACTTTATACATCATAAATTCAGTTGATTCATGTTCTGTGTTATAAGTTTATTTCATAACTGATTGATAGTAAACAATTTTGGCAAATAAAGATGAAACAAGCTCATTGCTTCTAACAAGTCTTTGGAAAATTAAAACTGTGCCGTGTAAAATGTAATAATCCAGTAGCCCAGGATCAATGTCGAAAGGCTGGAACTACAGGCAGGGTTAACTTTTGTACCTTAAATCAGGTCTTGTTTTAGAGAGGCTTTTACAACACCTTTAGAAATGCTATGTTGTATATACAGGCACGCGTTTCAATTGTCCTTATTTATTGTGTGAAGGTGGTTGGCTTTAGATGTGTATATCACTTGGTCTTGGAGTACTGTTAGACTACTTGTAAGTCAAAATGAAATGCTTTTTAATGTAATTTCTTCTGACGTGATTAAAATCTAGTGCTTGTATTCCTTCAAATGTAATTTGACGGTTATCTGTTATGCATTAAGCAGTGTGATGTCTGATTACATTGAGGTAATGTGTTTGGAGTACTACTGTAATGATGAGAGAATCATTAGAATAATTGGGTAATTCATTATTCCTGAGCAGGATCTGAAAAATCAGATGGTAATTTACAATCTGGTAATATTGACCAGTCCTTGGCTGATCTTAAGGAGGGATTCAAATGCAACCAAAATGAAATAACAAAAGATTCACAGCTGCAATCTCTAGGCAAAACTAATCGGGGAAAGCGAAGAGGAGGGTTTCTGCATGTTCCTGATGGGCAGACATCTTGCAACTCTTCACAAGAAGAGTTGCAAGGGGAGCAGGTGATTAGTTGTATTGTTTTGAAGAAATTTCATGCAAACATAAACGTAGGCAGCATATAATACTGGATATGTCAACTATTTTTTTATCTAGTTTATTACTATTTCAGGTGAAGAAGATGCTGGATCTGTGCAGAGTTCAAGTACACGATAAGAATATTAAAGACACTGCAGTTATGGATGAGAGTGCAGATGAGGATATGAGGGCAACCAAACGCACTGCAACAATAGGAAGCAGTGGTGATATTGAGGGCTCAATACTTCAGACTGTGGCTCCTTGCAAATTGACTGACGGGGAATGCTGTACCGCTGAATTAAAATCATTGAAAAAGGTTGAAACTAATGCAGGTACAATCACAACAATTATCATCTTTGAGTACTCAAAATACATGGAAGTTGTATTAGGTAGTTCTGGTTTCCTTGTTATTTGAGAATAATAATCTGGTTTTTGGCCTGTGTCTAGCTCTGGGAAATTGAATGTACTGTATATGCCAACCTTTGGTTTCATTAGTGACTATGTTCAGCTGGTTGTTTTGCAGGAGACAACTCTATCAGTAGAAATTCTCACAGAGGAAGAAATAAAGGGAAACGTGCAAGGGGTGATCCATACAAGAAGGTAGCCACCCTATTTTTATAGAATTATATATCATGCAATATTCTCGTTTATATGTCGGATTATGGTTATATGACTACATATGATACTCAAACGCAATGTCTGTTTATATGCCAGATCACTTATATTATTACTCAATGGACTCACACAAAATGCTCTCAGATTTATATGTCAGGTTATCGAAGGCATACTGCTAGTGGTGGGAATGCATCTGTTTCACTGAGTGCGGACATGGACCAGCATATTTCTTCACCTGTTTGTGAGAATCATCAGGATGGGGAGACAAGAAATACCGGAGAATCAAACTGTTTGCATAATGCAGCCCATTCTCTTGAAAAGTTAAAGAAAGACATGTTTGATTTAGAATCTGAGATACCCTGGGAATGTATGCAGAGCAATTGGAAGATTTGCCACGAAGATTGGCTTGAGAAACTGAAAGAAAGTAGCACAATACAGGTAGGGAAAGAAAAATATCTTCTTGCTTATTAAATTCAAAGCAATGAGGTCAAATCACTTTGATAATTCATGCAGGATATAAGCAAAAGATTAGACGAATTTCGTAAAGCTTTACTT